>NC_068368.1:18191839-18491839 GCF_020536995.1 Dreissena polymorpha | reverse complement strand
CTAGAGGCCACATTTATTTTCCGATCTTCATGAAACTTCGTCAGAAGATTTGTCCCAATGATATCTTGGATGAGTTTGAAAATGGTAACCTTTGCTTGAAAAATATAGCTGTCAAGGGGCGGGGCATTTTTCCTTATATGGCTATAGTAAAATCTTGTTAACACTATAGAGGCCACATTTATTGTCCAATCTTCATGAAACTTGGTCAGAAGATTTATCCCAATAATATCTTGGAAGAGTTCGAAAATGATGCCGGTTGGTTGAAAAACATGGCTGCCAGGGGGCAGGGAATTTTTCCTTATATGGCTATAGTAAAACCTTGTTAACACTCTTGAGGCCACATTATCCAATCTTCATGAAATTTGGTCAGAAGATTGGTCTCAATGATATCTTGGATGAGTTCGAAAATAATTATGTTTGCTTGAAAAACAAGGCTTCCAAGGGGCGGTCTTCATGAAACTTGGTCAGAAGATTTGTCCCAATAATATCTTGTTATCTCAGGTGAGCAACTTTGGGCCTTACAGGCCCTCTTGTTTTAAGAAGTTACTCTCTTTAAACGAGAAATTCCATAAAACCAGAAAGTGTCATTTCTGATTTACCTTTGTAGACGGCACAGGCTAAGTGTTGATGATGCTTGACGCACATGCATTAAGTCCTATTTTCCCAGATCTATGCTCAATGCAATATTTAGATCAATTGTACGCTACAACTTGAGCTGCCAGGTAGCTGTTGGATTCAATTACTTATAAAAAATGAGAGATGTTAATGCTTGTTAATAATAACTTCCTGTGCTTTTAATTTCATTATTCATTATTCCATTCATATTGACTGACAGCACTCATTACCCGAGGTTGACAAGTGGTTAATATAACTTAGTTTGAAAGCTAAATGCTGAGATCATGAGATCTTTGTAGGAATTAATTGGATTTTCTAATACATAGTTCAGCCTACACAATGTGAACTATTTTAATTATGTTTATAATAAAATAGCATTGATAAACTTCTTGTGTGTCAAAAAGTTTTAATTACATATTGAAATTAATTCAGGTCTTGTTTGGCTTTGTGAAAAGCGATTTGGATTTAGTTATAATTTACCCAAACAACAAGAAAGAACCTAATACCAAAAATACCAACACTTCAGCTATACTTTCTGAGGTCTATCCAACCTTTTTTTTTTAAGATGAGTGTATTTTCAACAATTTACAACAATAGACACTTCTGGAGCATGTTCCTGTTCAAACCAGCCATTTGGTATCAATGAAGATTTCTGCTATTTGTAAATACCTGTCAAGATCTTCGGACATTTAAATGTAATTCCTAGTCATACAATAATATGCCATGCCATACGTTGGGAGAAAAAGCATAATAGTTCAGGTGTTTCTCTCTGTTGTTCGAATTCATTTACTGAACAATTATTATCCATTGCCTATATCATGTGAGGATCCTGCAATAAACATGTCAAGCAATAAGTATCTGCAATGCCTGCGAATTATAGAGAAACAATATCATGGAATGAAACACAGGCGCTAACAGGTATTCTTTAAGAAAAACAACAATATTGAAATGGAACATTGTTCTGCTGACGTTTATTTATAGGCAATCAGAGGTTTATGCAACATGATTTGCCTATGGAAGTCTGTCAGATGAGCATTGTTTTGGAAATGAAAAACTATTGGCCTTTTATTGACCTTTTTAAGCCACTGGCATCTTCTGTACTTTACCATGTATTATGCGCAATATTTTTCTTCAATTTCAAAACATAGGTGCGCGTTTTACATTGGTTGAACTGCCATAAGATATAATGAGTCATGTTCTGAGAAAACTGGGCATAATGCATGTGCGTAAAGTGTCAGCCCAGATTAGCCTGTGCAGTCTGTTTTTCGGTATGTGAGTCTTACTACATGACCTACAGATGAATTGTAAAATTCGTTCCTTTTTGTTTACTTTTTACGAAGATTCAAACCTTGGACTAATCTAAATTTTTGCATAGGGAAGCAAGTAGCTTTAAAGGGACAGTCAACCAGATTGACGAAAAAATAACAAGTTCTAAAATACCGTCATTAAATGCTTTATATTGATATTTTTAAACATTGGATCTTAAAATCTCCAGTAAAAAATGAAGAATAAAATTAAAAAAATGTAACCCTCAACAGGGCTCGAACCACTGACCCCTGGTGTCTCCAATTTAGACCACTCGGCCATCCTCCTCACACAATGAACAATGTATTTTATACTTTATATTTATAAGCAATCCTGGTAGTTTTACAAAATATAATGACAACAGAACTCTCCAAATTACCTGTTAGACATGCTCAGTTAAATTGTATTACCCAATATATACTGAAAATATGAAAACTTATCAACATTTTTCAAGTAATGTAATATACCAGTTGTGATATTTTAATCAATATAAACTAATAATTGTAAAAAATATGGTACATGTATTTTAGAACTTTTTTTAGCAATCTTAATAGAAATAAAAAGGCTTGGAGATTTGAGGCAATACTGGATATAATTTTTTTCTCTATAATAACTGTTTTCCAGAGTCTTTTTTTTACAAAAACACTTTCAGGTATTGAGCTGATTTTTGGTTCATACATGACCTACAGATGAACCTTCAGATGAAGTGTGAATTTCGTTTTTCATTGATTTTTGGCAAAATTTTGAGATGACGCAGAAACTGTCTCTAAAGTAACTGTTTTCTGGAGTTTACGCAACGCTTTGAGATATTGAGCTGATTTTTGGTATTTAGGTCTACCTACATGACTTTCAGATGAAGTGTGAGGTTCGTTCCAGTTCATTGACTTTTTGCAAGTTATGGGCCTTGTTTCTCTAAAATAACTGCTGTGGGACTTCAAAGCGCAGTAGCGGGCATTTTGTTTCACAAATGCAGTTTTTGTTTCAGTATTGGTTACTTAGAAGTGGTACAAATAATTGGTTGAGTCCGAAGATCATGTTCATCGTGCATAGTGTTTGTGATGGCTCGTGTATACCCAGAGAACAATGTCTGTTTCAATCAATAGCTGCAAGGCAGGAGGAAATTGTGCAACACATGTGTCAAAAATTAAATAAATGCTGACAAAGTGAATGGTAACCAGTTTTGATATACCTGGTAACCAGTTGTTGTTTTATTTTACAGTCCCAAGAATACATTAGGTGAACGGTAACCAGGCAGTGGTAATAAAGGAGGCCCTTCACCTGGTAACGAGTGGTTGTTTTATTTTACAGTCCCAAGAATACATCAGTCAAGTGAATGGTAACCAGGCAGTGGTAATAAAGGAGGCCCTTCACCTGGTAACGAGTGGTTGTTTTATTTTACAGTCCCAAGAATACATCAGTCAAGTGAATGGTAACCAGGCAGTGGTAATAAAGGAGGCCCTTCACCTGGTAACGAGTTGTTGTTTTATTTTACAGTCCCAAGAATACATCAGTCAGGTGAACGGCAACCAGGCAGTGGTAATAAAGGAGGCCCTGCATGAACAGCTGGCTGACAAGGACCTCTTCTCAACATGTTGCGAGTAAGTGGGATAAAATTGGGTTGAGTCAGCGTGATAAATAATAGTGTGTGCATCAGGTATTGTATTCTAACAATTATTAATAACAAAAAAAATAATGTGCCCTTTCAACTAAATTCTGCATGTTTAAAGTGCTCTTTTGACAAAATAGCCTCCCCTGTCCTTTTCAAATCCTAGCTTGAACACTGCAAAAGAAAAGTGCTGTGTTAAACATGTCCAAAAGTAAACAACACTAAAGATGAAGGTCAACATTCCAGTGCTGTTGAAGTGCATGGAAACTAATACATACTTGTAGGCTGGCAGACTGATAATTGCATGAGAAAGCTTACATTGAATTCTTACTCTAGGGACTAGACTACTTAATAGATTTACTTTCATGATAAGTCATGAGTAATCTTGTGCTGAAAACATCAATTGTACAGTTTTTCTGTAGAATTTCTGTCTATGGTACTTATGCAACAATTTTCAGAGTGCAAAACTGCATTTAAGTGTCCAACTGAGTATCTGCTATATAGAAGAGTTTAGCAGATAGAAGTACCCCCTCTCAAGCCTCTATTTATTTTGGGGATGAAGTTCTCTATTTGTCAAGCCAAATCAATTGAGCCGCATTAGGAAAACTGGGTTTAATGCATGTGCAAAAAGTGTCTTCCCAGTCCACACAGGCTAATCAAGGAAGACTCATTCAGCTCTATGAATTTTTTTGTTTAAATACGTTTCTTGTAAACGAAATCCAGTTTATTCTGCACAGGCTAATCTAGGACAACTCTTTACCCACATGCATTAAGCCTAGTTTTCCCAGAAAGAGCCTAAATTGGTGATGTTGCTCTGGACCAACTGTGGACTTAATAATGAATACTAATTGACCAAAAATAAACACCGGTCACCGCTCAACATTTGACGGCTGACAATTTGCTTTTACTGGGAAATTGTGATGCAATGTTGTTTGTAGACTGTGCAGTAAATAATGTGCAAGTATTTTCTGGACCAAATATGCATTTAATTTTGGATAGTTTTCATAAATTTTAAAATGCTAGAGCAAAACTTAAAAATAAGCATTCTTGGTTCTGTACCTGTTTGCAAATGTGAACAATTTGTCACTTGAGCACATGGAGGCTTTATAGATTTTAATTTCGTCATTTTATGAATTCCTGTTTTCAGACTGGTGATAGACTACCTACAAAAGGATCCCTTCCAGGACTTCTTAGACAGTATCTATTTCAAGCGATATTTGCAATGGAAATGGCTTGAGGGGTAAGTCTATAAAATAAGGACCTTGATAACACTTTTTAGAGGCTTATCAACAGTATTTTACTTAAAGTAAAGACATTTTGAAACATTATTTATTATGCCCACCTCTGAAGAAGAGGGGGTATATTGTTTTGCACATGACGGTCCGTCGGTCTGTCGGTCCATCCACCAGATGGTTTCCGGATGATAACCCAAGAAAGCTTAGGCCTAGGATCATGAAACTTCATAGGTACATTGATCATGACTGGCAGTTGACCCCTATTGATTTTCAGGTCACAAGGTCAAGGTCACAGTGATTCAAAATAGTAAAATGGTTTCCGGATGATAACTCAAGAATGCTTACGCCTAGGATCATGAAACTTCATAGGTACAAGCAATATTTGCAATGGAAATGGCTCGAGGGGTAAGTCTATAAAATAAGGACCTTGATAACACTTTTTAGAGGCTTATCAACAGTATTTTACTTAAAGTAAAGACATTTTGAAACATTATTTATTATGCCCCCCTCTGAAGAAGAGGGGGTATATTGTTTTGCACACGACGGTCCGTCGGTCTGTCGGTCCATCCACCAGATGGTTCCCGGATGATAACTCAAGAAAGCTTAGGCCTAGGATCATGAAACTTCGTAGGTACATTGATCATTGACTGGCAGATGACTCCTATTTATTTTCAGGTCACTAGGTCAAAGGTCAAAGTCACAGTGACTCGAAACAGTAAAATGGTTTCCGGATGATAACTCAAGAATGCTTACGCCTAGGATCATGAAACTTCATAGGAACATTGATTATGACTGGCAGATGACCCCTATTGATTTTCAGGTCACAAGGGCAAAGGTCAAGGTCACAGTGACTCGAAACAGTAAAATGGTTTTCTGATGATAACTCAAGAATAATTAGGCCTAGGATCATGAAACTTCATAGGTAGTACAGTGATCATGACTGGCAGATGACCTCGATTGATTTTCAGGTCACTAGGTCAAAGGTCAAGGTAACAGTGACAAAAAACGTATTCACACAATGGCTGCCACTACAACTGACAGCCCATATGTTTTACAAACAGCCCTTGTTAAAACTTTTTTTGTATTTTTTGTTTGTGAAAATTTAATACTGTATTAGCCGTCAATATGCATGACTCTTTACTGGCTATTTAATTATGCACCATCAAATGCTGAGGGATATAGTTTTTGCGTTGTCTGTCCGTTTGTCAGTCTGTCAGTCCTTCCTTCTGTCAGTCAGTGTCTTACAAACTTTTTAGGGCTATTATCTCAGAAACTATATAAGGTGTATATATATTCATGAGCAGAAGGCCGGGGATATCAATTCAACAAATTTGCTTGTTTTTTTGCGTATTGAACTTTGTCTGTTGTATAGGGAGATATATTATTTTAGAAACAAGTTTTATTGGTAACCCAATGTCTGTCAATATGAGGTGCACTCTGGGGAAATGGATCTTCATGCAGGTGCATAAAGTGTCATCCCATATTAGCCTGTGCGGGACGAACTTTGCGGCCTACGTGTAAACTGGATTTTCCTTTGAACCAAAAATTCTATTTAAAGCGAAAAATGTCATCTCTGATTAGCCTGTTCAGACTGCACACTTATGTCTTGGACAACACTACGCACAAGCAGGGGGATTATGCGTTTATCAAACACAACATTTTATTTTGTGTTTATCAATTTCAGCATCTTGTTTAAGCTTTTATTACAACATATATAACATAGTGTTTTCACACACTTTAAATTATGCCTGTGACCTTGAGTGTTCTTAGTAATAGGGGATACTATAGTCCATGCATATATATAGTTTTACACTGCTTGCATGTTTTTATGATGAATACTAAGTATTATAATTAATATAACTGATTAGAGTCCATCTATAATCTGAATACACCCATGTCAAGTGTTTTCTATCTGGAAATACCAATGGGTTGTAGTTACAGCTATCAATGAAGATTATATCTTGTGTGGACATGCTCGTGAATTTCTCTATATTACTTTGGCAAAGTGATCCTCACTCTGGATAACAAGGCTAATCGTAACTGATAAAATATTTCCCAGATAAGCCTGTGAAGTCTGCACAAGCTAATCAGGGATGGCTCTTTTCACCTAAACATGATTTTTTGCCAAGAAATATACTAGACAAGCAAAAAGAAAGTGTAGTCCCTGTTAAGCCAGTGCAGACTTCACAGGCTTATCTTTGATGATACTTTACACACATTCCTTAACCCTTTTTCCCAAAGCGAGGCTCAAGTTTTTTCATGCAGTTTCAGGTGATAACTTAATCAAAATAGATAATCAGTTGATGTATATTTAAATTCTTATTGTCAACCTTTCATATCAACATTTGAAATAAAACATGTTAAATACAACATGTATCAAAAAGCAATTAAAAAAGGCTATTACTAATTATTAACTAAAATATAACTTTTTTATGAGAAACCCACCACTGTATCATCATTTATAGGGTACAAGTTTTTGGTAGTTTAACAAGCTGTACACATAATTTTATTGACAATCTGTACACATAATTCTAAATCATCTGGTAACTGCTGCATCAACCTGCATTAGAGCCGCACTGTGTGAAAAAGGGGTTTAATGAATGTGCGTAAAGTGTCGTCCCAGATAAGCCTGTGTAGTCAGCAAAGGCTTATCAGGTTTGACACTTTCGACCTAAACTATATTTTTGCTATGAAGAGACTTTCTTCAAAAGAAAAATATCATAAAATTGGAAAGCTTCATCCCTTATTATTCTGTGTGGACTGCACAGGCTGATCTGGGATGACACTTTACGAACATGCATATAACCCCCTTTTCACAGAGCATGGCCCAATATTATTAAAAATAAATAAATATTTCAGCCAAATGATAAGTATTTCAGTTGACCAATATTTGGGCCACCAATAATTGTATACACTACATCAGCCAGTTATTATTTCAGTCAACCTGTAACGAAGAACACGTTCCGTATGTACCGGGTGCTTGGGAAAGGAGGTTTTGGCGAGGTGTGTGCCTGTCAAGTCCGGGCAACCGGGAAAATGTACGCCTGCAAAAAACTGGAGAAGAAACGGATAAAGAAGAGAAATGGCGAAGCAATGGCATTAAATGAGAAACAAATATTGCAGAAAATAAATTCCAGATTTGTAGTAAGTTGGTTTTCTTAAAAAAAAGTCATATTCTAAAAAATATTACATATACGAATAGATATAGGTACCAAGTTTGTGAAATATTGGTTAAAAGTGTCATTTTTTGTGTTTGAATTTTATTAACAGTTAGGCTGTGAGTTTTTCAGTCTTTATGTACCTGAAAGTTAATTCTCACTATTGATAGCTACTCTAGCAATCACTGAGGCACCATCTTGAAAGTTAAGTTGTACATGAACACCTTTCTCTGGCCAATTGTGTATAATGGTGTCTTGTTCTGTAAAAACTGGGCATAATGCATGTGCGTAAAGTGTTGTCCCAGATTAGCCTGCGCAGTCCGCACAGGCTAATCAGGGACGACACTTCATGCACATGCATTATGCCCAGTTTTTACAGAACAAGACACAATGGATGAGTTGGTGGAACATTGAGCAATGTGCAGCAAGCCTTATATTGAGCTACCAGTTTTGTTACTAGACGCGGCTCACTCTGTGAAAACTGAGTTCAATGCATGTTTGTAAAGTGTCCTCCCAGATTAGCCTATGCAGTCTGCACAGGCTTATCAGGTCCGCTTTTACAGAATTTCTGGTTGAAACAAAAAAAAATTCTTTACAAAAATCCAGTCAAGGTGCAAAGTGTGGTCCCTGCAGTCTGCACAGGCTTATCTTGGACAACACCTCATGCACAAGCATTAAGCCTGGTTTTCTCAGAGCTTGGCCTTTCTATAGTAACCAACACTGTTTAAGCATACATGTATTAGGCATGCTGATAACATCAGCAAAAGGCTTGAGTTACTATGCATATAGCAGTATCATAATAACAAGGATAAATTGCCAACAGCTAACTCATAAAAATGTGTGACAGTGGGAAAGTTCATTCTGCATTACTTAATCTTTCAGAAACTGTATAATGTTTGAGTGTTGCAAAGCTTATTCGGTTGGTTGAGAGCTGAACTGTTTATCCAGAGTACCCAAGTAGGAAGCCCATCCTTTCTATATTTGTGTGTGCATTGGTCATGAAATTATTTCTGCAGTCATTTCCCCCTAGTTGTTTTCCCAACTGTCCTAAACATATGAGCCTTGTTCTGAGAAAATTGGGCTTAAGCACAGGCTAATCAGGGATGACACTTTCCGCCTTAACTTGATTTTTGGTAAGGATGGACTTCCTTGAAACTAAGAATACCATAAAAGCGGAAAGTGTCGTCCCTGATTAGCCTGTGCGGACTGCACAAGCTAATCTGGGATGACACTACGCACATGCATTATGCCCAGTTTTCTCAGAACGCGACTCATATGCTGGTGCATACCTTGGAAACTCTAAGATTGGCTAAGCTTGCTTTGAGAAAGTGCAAGAAGGTTATCTGCCTATGGTTTTAACTGAATACTTTCATCAAAGAAACTTCTTTTTTTGTTCTTCATTTTCATGTTAGTTTAGCCTATATGTTCTTTATTTTCAGGTTAGTTTAGCCTATGCATTTGAAACCAAAGATGCCCTATGTTTAGTGTTAACAATAATGAACGGCGGAGACTTAAAGTTTCATATACACAATATGGGAATCCCGGGGTTTGAGGAAGAAAGGGCGATATTTTATGCAGCTGAGATAACCTTGGGACTGGAAAACCTACATAATGAACATATTGTATATAGGTAAGAATGTGACATAGTAAAATTAATGAAGTGTATATATGGAATAATGCATACATATTGTATATAGGTAAGAATGTGACATAGAAAATGCAGTGTATATATGGAATAATGCATACATATTGTATATAGGTAAGATTTCATACATAGTTCAGTTGTTAACGTATTGCTTTTTCTCTTTTGCATAAAGTAACATGGTACTTTTTCGATGCAAAAATTCATAATGTGTCATAATAATAACAATAGTGTTGATTCAGCATTGAAATATTCATGATGTATCTACAGTTATTAACAAATTTACACAACTATATTTACCCCTAATGAAACACTATATTTGAATTTATTTTTCTTATTTTCGTAACATAATAATTATGGGCATATATTCCATGGTTTCAAAAACATATTTCTTACACTTTCAGGGATTTAAAGCCAGAAAATATACTTTTAGATGATAATGGTAAGCAGTTATATCATCTGTTTTCCATCTTACCCTTTCCCGATCAATAGCAAAGTTAAAATGGCTATATGAAATCAGCATAAAACCAGAACAGCCTGATAATAACTTACAGTCTGTTCAGGTTTTATGCTGTTTGCTGCTCATCATTATCATAGATTTGGAAACGAAGCCTTGAGATCTTGAATTTTGAAGCTTGAATTTATTAAGAAAGATGTTTAATATTATTTGATTTACTAAGAGACTAGAAACGCATCAGAAAGCGCTTTTGAGTGGGAGAGGGATAACAAATACGTGGTAACAGAGCAATAATGATGAGTATCCTCCATTCATTGTAAGACCCAGAAGGAGAATATATGAGCTTCACTGTGGGAAAATGGGGCTTAATGCTTGTACTTAAAGTGTCATTCCAGATTAACCTGTTTAGTCTGCACAGGCTTTTCAGGAACAATACTAAGCCATTATGGTATTTGTTATAAGGAATTCTCCCTTTAGCAAAACTACATTTAAGGCGGAGAGTGTCGTCCCTGATAAGGCCTTTCACACTTCACAGGCTAATCTTACCCATATGCAGCAAGCCATGTTATCCAGGAGAGTGTCGTTTTGTAAATGTAGTATTGTCATGTATTCAAAATAAAAGTTGATATAAAATATTCATAGATAAAATGCTTCACTACGGTTAATGAGATTAAAAAAAATAATAATGAGATTAAAAAAATAAATATTTTCTTGATGAGCATGCCTTCCTGATTATTTTTAAATTGTAAAAAGGATTTATTGTGATTCTTTTTGAACATGGATTGCACAATCAGTTTTAAAATAGTATCAGCAGGAAATGTGAAGATTTCTGCGACATTGCTGATTAGTTATGGACCCTTCTTTATTTCAGGTCATGTGCGGATTTCAGACTTGGGATTAGCAGTTGAAATCCCCGACGGGGAGTCAATAAAGGGTCGGGTCGGAACAGTCGGCTATATGGGTAAGATTTTAAACTTTGGGTAATTCGAAAGTTTGTAATTATATATTTTATTATCAAATGCATAACATTATGGAAAAACTGACTTTATTCATGTGCTTAAAGTGTTGTCCCAGATTAGCCTGTGCATTCTGCACATTTTAATCTGGGACAATACTTTCTGCCTAAACTGGATTTTTTTGGTTTATTAAATGTCTCTTCGGAGCGACAATCCAGTTGAGGCGGAAAGTGTTGTCCCTGCACAGGCTAATCTGGGATGACAAAATGCACATGCGTTAGGTGCAATTTTTCCAGAAAGATCCATAAATAATGATCATGTTTGCAATTTTTACAGTTTTATGGCTTATGGCAATGTGAAAGAAGCTTCTTGAAACACGTTTAAACCTCCATACAATGTCAACCATGCATTTATTTAAAAGTTTTTTTACATGATATGATGTTATCTTAGTTATGCCATAATGGTTACAATAAAAAGCTTCTTTCTTATGCAAGATTTTTTGTGAAACTATGGAATCTGCTTAAAGTTTCCATATTTATTTGACTCAATAGATTGACACTCTAAATTAATACGTTCTTGTGTTGTGTAAGATTACCATATCATGGTGTAATGGTATTTATAATGCCATGTATTTTGGTAGTTAATAGAGGTGACACTATGGTATGAATTGATCATGGCTGTACAATATTTGCATTTGAAGTCATTGTGTAAAAGGAAGAAGAAACATGAAATTTAATTGTTTAAAAAATAACTGTTATAGGAAAGATGGTTATTTCCTCTAGGAAGGATTTCAGAGTGTTACTTAAAAAGACAGATGCTTAAGTACATTTAATGTTTCTTTTTCCTTCAGCATGATATTGACTTAACATACAAATATTGTACATCCATGGTAAATTTGATTCATATTATTGTCACCTCTGTTAACTACCAATATACATAGCATTATATGTACCATTAAACCATGTTACGATAATCTTAATCAACACAAGAACATCAGTAAAAAATATATATAACTAATGTTCAATTTATCTTAATTGTTACTTTTAGCCCCAGAGGTGGTGAAAAACGAGAAATACACATTCAGTCCAGATTGGTGGGGCCTTGGCTGTCTAATATACGAGATGATAGAGGGCAAGGTAAGATAGGGGCTGTCTAATATATGAGATGATAGAGGGCAAGGTAAGATAGGGGCTGTCTAATATATGAGATGATAGAGGGCAAGGTAAGATAGGGGCTGTCTAATAAACGAGATGATAAAAGGTAAGATAGGAGCTGTCTAATATTTAAGATGATAAAGGGCAAGGTAAGATAGGGGCTGTCTAATATATGAGATGATAAAAGGCAAGGTAAGATAGGAGCTGTCTAATATTTGAGATGATAGAGGGAAAGGTAAGATAGGGGCTGTCTAATATATGAGATGATAAAAGGCAAGGTAAGATAGGGGCTGTCTAATATATGAGCTGATGGAGGGCAAGTTAAGATATGGGTTATCTCAAATTTGAGATGATAGAGGGCAAGGTATGATAGGGGCTGTCTGATATATGAGATGATAGAGGGCAAGTTAAGATAGGTGCTGTCTAATATATGAGATGATAGAGGGCACGGTAAGATAGGGGCTGTCTAATATATGAGATGATAGAAGGCAAGGTAAGATAGGAGCTGTCTAATATTTGAGATGATAGAGGGCAAGGTAAGATAGGGACTGTCTAATATATGTGCTAATGGAGGGCAAGTTAAGATAGGGGTTTGCTCAAATTTGAGATGATAGAGGGCAAGGTATAATAGGGGCTGTCTGATATATGAGATGATAGAGGGCAAGTTAAGATAGGTGTTGTCTAATTTATGAGATGATAGAGGGCAGGGTAAGACAGGGGCTGTCTGATATATGAGATGATAGAGGGCAAGGTAAGATATGGTCTGTCTAACATATGAGATGATAGAGGGCAAGGTAAGATAGGGGCTGTCTTATATATGAGATGATAGAGGGCTAGGTAAGATAGGGGCTGTCTAATTTATGAGATGATAGAGGGCAAAGTAAGATAGGTGCTGTCTAATATATGAGATGATAGATGGCAAGGTAAGATTGGGGCTGTCTAATATATGAGATGATAGAGGGCAAGGTATGATAGGGGCTGTCTAATATATGAGATGATAGAGGGCTTGGTAAGATATGGGCTGTCTAATTTATGAGATGATAGAGGGCAAGGTAAGATAGGGGCTGTCTAATTTATGAGATGATAGAGGGCTTAGACAGCCCCAATCTTACCTTGCGTTTAAAACTTGAGATGATAGATGGCAAGTGAGGATAGGGGCTGTCTTATATATGAGATGATAGAGGGCAAGGTAAGATAGAGGCTGTCTAATATATGAGATGATAGAAGGCAATATAATATAGGGGCTGTCTAATATATGAGATGATAGAGGGCAATGTAAGAAATGGGCTGTCTAATATGTGAGATGATAGATGGCAAGGTAAGATAGGGCTGTCTAATATATGAGATGATAGATGGCATGTGAAGATAGAGGCTGTCTGATAAAGGGCAAGTTAAAATAGGGGCTGTCTGATATATATGAGATGATATATGAGACTTTGCATATGCATTAAACACCCTTTTTCCATATGGAGGCTTAAATCATAAATGACTTATGTTTCAGGCTCCGTTTCGTGCTCGTAAAGAGAAGGTAAAGCGTGAGGAAGTCGACCGGAGAGTGAAGGAGGACACAGAGACGTACTCAGCAAAGTTCTCTGAAGACTGCCGGCGGATCTGTACTCAGGTAGGGTGAATAGTTGAGAGTTCTCTGAGGACTGCAGGCGGATCTTTACTCAGGTAGGGAGAATAGTTGAGGGTTCTCTGAGGACTGCAGTCGGATCTGTACTCAGGATGGGAGAATAGTTGAGGGTTTTCCGAGGACTACAGGCGGATCTGTACTCAGGTAGGGAGAACAGTTGAGGGTTCTTAGAGGACTGCAGTCGGATCTGTACTCTGGTAGGGAGAATAGTTGAGGGTTCTCTGAGGACTGCAGTCGGATCTGTGCTTAGGTAGGGAGAATAATTGAGGGTTCTCTGAGGACTGCATGCAGATCTGTACTTAGGAAGGGAGAAGAGCTGAGGGTTCTCTGATGACTGCAGGCTGATCTGTACTTAGGTAGGGAGAATAGTTGAGTGTTCTCTGAGGACTGCAGGCAGATCTGTACTCAGGTAGGGAGAATAGGTGAGGGTTATCTGAGGACTGCAGTCGGATCTGTACTTGGGTAGGGAGAATGGTTGAGGGTTCTCTGAGGACTGCAGGCGGATCTGTTTTAGGAAGGGAGAATGGTTGAGGGTTCTCTGAGGACTGCAGTCGGATCTGTACTTAGGTAGGGAGAATGGTTGAGGGTTCTCTGACGACTGCAGGCGGATCTGTTTTAGGAAGGGAGAATAGTTGAGGGTTCTCTGAGGACTGCAGGCGGATCTGTACTCAGGTAGGGAGAATAGTTGAGGGTTCTCTGAGGACTGCAGGCAGTTCAGTACTTAGGAAGGGAGAATAGTTGAGGGTTCTCTGAGGACTGCAGGCGGATCTGTACTTAGGTAGGGAGAATAGTTGAGGGTTCTCTGAGGACTGCGGTCTGATCTTTACTCCGGTAGGGAGAACAGTTGCGGGTTCTCTGAGGACTGCAGTCAGATCTTTTCTCAGGTAGGGAGAATAGTTGAGGGTTCTCTGAGGACTGCAGGCGGATATGTACTTAGGTAGGGAGAATAATTCAGGGTTCTCTGAGGACTGCAGGCGGATCTGTTTTAGGAAGAGAGAATAGTTGAGGGTTCTCTGAGGACTGCAGGCGGATCTGTACTTATGTAGGGAGAATAGTTGAGGGTTCTCTGAGGACTGCAGTAGGATCTTTACTCAGGTAGGGAGAACAGTTGAGGGTTCTCTGAGAACTGCAGGCGGATCTGTACTTAGGTAGGGAGAATAGTTGAGAGTTCTCTGAGGACTGCGGTCAGATCTTTACTCAGGTAGGGAGAATTGTTGAGGGTTCTCTGCGGACTGCAGGCGGATATTTACTAAGGTAGGGAGAATAGTTGAGGGTTCTCTGAGGACTGCAGGCAGATCTGTACTTAGGAAGGGAGAATAGTTGAGGGTTCTCTGAGAACTGCAGGCAAATCTGTACTTAGGTAGGGAGAATAGTTGAGGGTTCTCTGAGGACTGCAGGCGGATCTGTACTCAGGTATTGAGAATAGTTGAGGGTTCTCTGAGGACTGCAGTCAGATCTGTACTCAGGTAGGGAGAATAGTTGAGGGTTCTCTGAGGACTGCAGGCGGATCTCTACTCATGTAGGGAAAATAGTTGAGGGTTCTCTGAGGACTGCAGGCGGATCTGTACATAGGAAGGGAGAATAGTTGAGGGTTCTCTGAGGACTGCAGGCAGATCTGTACTTAGGAAGGGAGAATAGTTGAGGGTTCTCTGAGGACTGCAAGCAGATCTGTACTTAGGTAGGGAGAATAGTTGAGGGTTCTCTTAGGACTGCAGTCGTATCTTTACTCAGGTAGGGAGAATAGTTGAGGGTTCTCTGAGGACTGCAGTCGGATCTGTACTCAGGTAGGGAGAATGCTTGAGGGTTCTCGGAGGACTGCAGGCGGATCTATTTTAGGTCGGGAGAATGGTTGAGGGTTCTCTGAGGACTGCAGGCGGATCTTTACTCAGGTAGGGAGAATAGTTGAGGGTTCTCTGATGACTGCAGGCGGATCTGTACTCAGGTAGGGAGAATAGTTGAGAGTTCTCTGAGGACTGCAGTCAGATCTGTACTCAGGTAAGGAGAATAGTTGAGGTTTCTCTGAGGACTGCAGGTGGATCTGTTATAGGAAGGGAGAATAGTTGAGGGTTATCTGAGGACTGCAGGCGGATCTGTACTCAGGTAGGGAGAATAGTTGAGTTGACATTGCTGTCAGTAGATACAAACTTGTCAAATTCTTCACCTTTTATGTACATATTGAAACATGCAAGCATCGTTTTTTAGCTTGGCGTTTTCGGAGAAAACCCGAGGTATTGTCATAGCCAGCTCGTCGCGCCGTCTGCAGTCTGACGTCCGCCATCTGCGTTGTGCTAAAACCTTAACATTGGCTCTAAAATCAAAGTGCTTCCACCTACAACTTTGAAACTATAAACAGTCGAAACCCGATGGCTCGAACTCGCTTGGCTCGAATTTCCGGTTTGCTCGAACTCGCATCAAAGCACCGATTTTGTATGCCTATATATTCATATAAAATTTTGTTGGATGGCTCGAACTCGCTTGGCTTGAATTACGGGATGGCTCGAACGGTTTTCACAGTCCCGGCTACAATTTTCACTCGTTCTTTTGTTTGGATGGCTCGAACTCGCTTCGGGTCCCAAAAAGTGTTATTTGATTAAGACCGCTTGATTAAAGGCATGCACAAATTGATTAAACACAGGTCGCATAAACTGCATAATTAATTAAAGACCTGTTTGCTAACATGTCATCGACTCAATCGTTAATTGATTTGAGTAAAAGATGACATTTAGTATAAGATCTGACGTTCTTGTATATGCTGTATCATAATGGGCATTGGCTGAAACGGCTTAATTGCTAAAAAGCTTTGTTTCTCAAAGACAGCTACGGAACGCAACACAGACGTACATAATGTCATTCTTCAAAAAATATAAATTAATAAGGAATGTAGTGCTGTCTCGTATGTAAATAATGTGTATATAGTGCCGATGCATGTTTTGATCTTTAGTGCTCTTTGTTACCTTAAAATGTGCTAAGCTAACACGTGCTGGTATTTACTAAATGCTATTTGTTAATTGTATTTGTAACTGTTTTAAAATATTCGTAAATTAAAGTATTACATGAACATATTTAAGTGTTTATTATCAAATTATAAATTCAAAAGCAGTGAGAAGTGCAAAGTAGTACAGAGTTTAAGCAATATATGTACTCTTCAACTGGAGGTGAAAATGTACTACAGACTTGTTCGTAAACAAAAGTCTATAAGAAATTGGATGGCTCGAATTCCGGATGGCTCGAACTATTGTTGCCGGTCCCGACAAGTTCAAGCCATCGGGTTTCAACTATATGTAGATGCACCTTGATGAGTTCTACACACCACACCCATTTTGGGGTCACTAGGTCAAAGGTCAAGGTCACTGTGACCTCTAAAAATAAAAAATCTGACAAACTTTCATTAATTCAAAACTGCACCCGTAGCCGAGCGTGGCACCCATTATGCAGTGCTCTTGTTTTATTTGAAGTTGTACAATTGTTATTATCTTTCCTACGATACAAATTACTAAAGTAATGAACCTATATAGGTTACCTGACATGTATAAAGAGAGCTTTTATTCATTGTTCTTCGTGTTACTTGTGTCATCTGTTTTCAATATTTGCTTGTTATTCCTCTAGAGGCCATGTTTTTGTGGCTAATAGTACTCTCAGAACATTTGTCCCAAAGATATCTAGGGTGAGTTCGGGACTGGGTCATGTCGATGAAAAACTATTGCTCTTTCTAAAATTGAAGAAAAAGCTTGTGAACACTTGGAAGGAACATTTACTGCCCAATCTTAATGACACTTGGTGAGAACATTTGTCCCAATAAAACTAAGGCTTTGTATTTTAAAATGTTCACTTTGGGTCAATAACTAGGTTAAGTTTTTTGGGGTCTCAGGTGAGGACCTTAATCTTTCCATAGCATATGGTAGCAACTCCCTACACATTGCTTCATTTGGGAGTCCTAGGCTCTTTGTCACTGCCATTACAAACTCTCTTTAAAAACAGACCTATATTAGTTGGTCCATAAAAAATTTACAGTTTGTTGTTGCATCTAGACATTCTGTTATCCTCACTCCGGTAAAACGGGGCTTAATGCATGTGTGTAAAGTATTGCCCCTGACTCCCCTTTGCAGACTGCTCATGCTAATATGGAACAGCACTTCGCACATGCATTAAGCCCCATTTTCCCAGAACAAGGCTCAGTTTTTTATTTCTTGTTTCAGTTACTGGAGAAAGATCCAAAGCGGAGATTGGGATGTTGTGAGTTAGGTGCCAAAAGTGTGAAAAAACATATTTTCTTTAAAAATATCAATTTTAAACGATTACTAGCAGGAATGCAGGATCCTCCATTTATACCAGATGTAAGTATGGTACACACAGAGGTGTGAGTGTCACTGTCTGAATTTAATTAAGGCTTTTGGATTTCACAAGTATTACAGGCTATTCCAATGTTAAGATGATGGAATTGCAGATAAGTGAATCATTCAATTAATTTATTATTATTTTCTTTTTTATATTCAGTGCTTTTATTTCATGCTTAGTGTTGAATGAGTGGTGAATTCCAGTGAATGATCAGCTGATCATAGTCTCTGGCTTCTCAGATTCTTAGTTGTTGCATATTTAGAGGTTTGACTATTATGACATTGTATATGTGTGTTGTGTACAGCCTCGTGCAGTGTACTGTAAGGATGTTCTGGACATAGAGCAGTTCTCAACGGTAAAGGGGGTGAATCTTGACCCCAGTGACGACACATTCTACGGCAAGTTTAACTCAGGCAGCGTCTCCATACCTTGGCAGACTGAGGTAAGGGTAAGAGGTAAAAAAAGGGGCTTTAGTGTTAGAGGGAAAAATGTGGGGGTTTAATGTAAGGGGGGGGGGGGAATAGGTGTCTAGTGTAAGCAGGGGAAATAGGTGTTTAGTGTAAGAGGGGAAAATAAGAGGTTATTGTAAGCGAGGAAAAAATGTGTTTAGTGTAAGAGGGATAAATAGGAGGTTAGTGTAAGAGGAAAAAAAATGGGTGTTAAGTGTGTGAGGGAAAAAATTGTTTTTTTTCTGTAAGCCGGACCATATTGGTGTTTAGTGTAAGAGGGAAAAAATGGGTGCTTATTGTAAGAGGGAAAACATGGGTGTAAAGTGTAAGTTGGAAAAAATGGGTGTTAAGTGTAAGAGGACAAATATGGGTGTTAAGTGTAAGAGGGCATATATGGGTGTTAAGTGAAAGTGGGAAAAAATGGGTGTTTTAGTGTAAGTGGGAAACACGGGGGTGGTTAGTTTAAGAGGGAAAAGATTGGTGATTAGTGTAAGAGGGAACAAAGGGGTGTTGAGTGTAAGTGGGGAAAAAATGGTGTTAAGTTTAAGTGGGAAAAAATGGGTGTTAAGTATTAGTGGGAAAAAATGGTTTTCAAGTGTAAGAGGGGGCAAATGGGTGATTCAGTCTCTAAAAAGGGGTAGGGGGAATAGATAGAGCAGTTTTCTTCCAAGTAGGGGTTGGAGGGAAATAGATGGAGCAGTTTTCTACCTAGTAGGTGTAAGGGAAATAGAATCAGCCGTTTTCTACCCAATCCCATTCTGGCAGGCATTATACATATGAACTCATGTAGGCGGAAATAGAATAACCCTGCATGAAATTTTTTCCTCAAGCTGATTAGAGTTTTTTCACTGATTTATTATCAGAAAAGATTGTTTATTTCAGACTTTTTTTTTACAAATGCCAAGATATAATTGTCTACTAAAAGATGTGGGTTGTGTGTGGGTAGGGGTGTTAAGCTGTTTTTAGCTTACCTGAGCACAACATGCTCATGGTGAGCTTTTGTGATTGCCTTTTGTCTGTCATACATCGTCCGTCATGCTTCATCAACATTTATCTTATTTATCTTAACATTCTAGAGGCCTTATTGTTTGTCTAATTTTTCATGAAACTTGGTCAGAACATGTGCCTCAATCATATCTTGGATAAGTTCGAAAATGGTTCTGTTTGGATGTAAAACTTTGCTGCCGTTTTTAGATTTGACAAGTTCTGAAATTAGTCTTGCTGGTTAAAAACATGGCCACCATGGGGAGGGGCATTTTCCTTATATACCTTTAGCAAAACATTGTTAACACTCACAGTTATTGTCAAATCTTCATAAAACTTGGTCAGAACATTTGTTCTAATGATATCTTGAATTAGTTTGAAAATGGTTCAGGTCTGCTGAAAAATATTGCAGCAAGGGGGCGGGGAATTTTTCCTAATGTGACTATTGTAAAACCTTGTTAACACTCTAGAAGTCAAATTTTTAGTCCAATCTTCATGAAACTTGGTCAGAACATGTGTTTTAATGACATTTGGGCTGAGTTTGAAAATGGTTCTGGTCCGTTAAAAAACATGGCCACCAAGTGGCCGGGCGTCTTTGCTTCTATGGCAATAGTAAAACCTTGTTAACTCTTTAATTATCTCTAGTTATCTAACCTGAGCACTTGGTCAGAATGTTTATGTAGAAATTTTCTATGTCAGGTTTGATTCTTTTGCAGAATGAGATCAGTGAATGAGCAGGAAAATGTAGGTTTGTCCCCAAGTAAGGGTAGGTTAGAAATAGAAGGTTACATTTTCTACCAAGAAGGGGTATGGGGCAATAGATGGAGCCATTTTTTTATGATTATGATTTTTTTCAGTCCTTTATTAAAAAGCCAAGATTTAATTATGTAGGGGGAGTTGTGCATTTGGGGGGGGGGGGGTCATCTGTTTTTAGCTCATAGTGAGGTTATGTGGTCAGTCTACATATGGCGCCAATCCTTGGCATAAAATTCTATGACTTTTAAAAAATGACTTGTGGACACAAACAATTATGGATTTCTAATTTTGGAAAAAAACAGAGATATATGCGCCAGTCATGTTCTGATGTGTTTTTATACCCCCTTGGTGAAGGTCACACTTGGAGTTCAAAGGTCAAATGCTTGTCCGGGCCATAACTTAATAATTTATTGTGAGATTTTAAAATCATTTGGCAAATGTGTTCACCATCATTGTACGGTGTGTCGCGCGAAAGAATTACGTCGATATCTCCAAGGTCAAGGTCACACTTTGAGTTCAAAGATCAAAAATTGCCATAAATGAGCTTGTCCGGGCAATTACTATGTTGTTCATTGTGAGATTTTAAAATCATTTGGTACATTTGTTCGCCATTATTGGACGATGTGTCGGGCGGAAGAATTATGTCGATATCTCCAAGGTCAAGGTCACACTTTGAGTTCAAAGGTAAAAAATTGCCATAAATGAGCTTGTCCGGGCCATGACTATGTCATTCATTATAAGATTTTAAAATCATTTGTTCACCATCATTAGACAGTGTGTCGTGCAAAAGAATTATGTCGATATCTCCAAGGTCAAGGTCACACTTTGATTCAAAGGTCAAAAATGGCCATAAATGAGCTTGTCTGGGCCATTACTATGTTGTCCATTGTGAGATTTTAAAATCATTTGGCACATTTGTTCACCATAATTGGACGGTGTGTCGCGCAAAAGAATAACTTCGATATCTGCAATGTCAAGGTCACACTGTGAGTTCAAAGGTCAAAAATGGCCATAAATGATCTTGTCCGGGTCATAACTATGTCATTCATTGTGGGATTTTAAAATTACTCGGTACATTTGTTCACAACCATTGGACGATGTGTCATGCAAAATAATTACGTCAATATCTCCAAGGTCAAGCTCACACTTGGAGTTTAAAAGTCAAAAATGGCCATAAATGAGCTTGTCCGGGCCATAACTATGTCATTCATTGTGAGATTCTAAAATGACTGTACATTAATTATGTTCACAGTAATTGGACGGCGTGTCATGCGAAAGAATTCAAGAGTCAAAGGTCGAATGGCCATCAATGATAATGGCATAATAATTCTTAACAATCGCCATCAATTAGATGCTCTTGTTCTTTGTTAAATTGGTGGGTAAGTCAAACCAAGAAGTCAATGGAAATTAATGTGCCACAAATATTAATGATTGTACAGTATTTATTCTTGCCACCTTACTCTGCTGGTCATGCTCATATTAGTGAACATGATGTGCCCCTTTCTCTTCAGATGATGGAGACAGAGTGTTTTAAGGAGCTGAATATGCTGACGAGCGAGAACGACACGCCCTCGCCAGACCTGCTTGAGGACCTCCCCCCACCCCCACCACGGGGAAACTTTCTAGATAGGTTATTTAGACGAAGGGTGAGTATGCTTATATGCTTACTTGATTAGGCCTTTGTAACTGTCTTAAAGGAGAAGCTGGCCATTCAATTTGGGAAAAAATTAGTCGCAAACTTCTCAAAATAATTTTGAAAAATGGCCATTGAAGGTATAAAAAAACGCCCTGACAAGTTATTTAAATATAAGGGTTATTCTAGATAGGTTATTATGATAAAGGGTGAGTATTGCATCTTTGTAGGAAACTTTCCAGATAGGT
This sequence comes from Dreissena polymorpha, assembly GCF_020536995.1. Classification (NCBI taxonomy): domain Eukaryota; kingdom Metazoa; phylum Mollusca; class Bivalvia; order Myida; family Dreissenidae; genus Dreissena; species Dreissena polymorpha. The sequence continues at coordinate 18,469,670 of NC_068368.1, read as the reverse complement.
TACTAGAATTTAGACGTAGTGCAAATATGACAAATTCTAGATAGAATATTTAGAAAAAAGGGTATTTTTCAATAGGTTATGTGGGTAAAGAATATTTTAGAAAGGTTATTTAGACCAAACGTGAGTATGCCATTTTTCTGTGGAACATTCTAGTAAGTTATTTAAGGTAACTTTGTTGATTACTGCAAATCATTAATATTCTTTGTGTTAAATTTTGTGTTTTGTTTTTGGAAAAATTGATATTTGTCAAAATCAGAAATAAAAAATGATTTCTCATTTTGACTAAAATACCAACAGTCAACAACATAGGAATTGGCAGGGGTAATTTGCCCATGTGTTTGTAACACATCCCCGCAATGAATCACATTGAAGATAGGGAATAAAACACAGGGGCAGGGCTGTGTTAATCATAAGCCTGCTAACTAGTTCAGTTGTTATTAAGTTAAATTAACAGGCCCTGTTTCTAACATACAAATTAAGGCATGAATTATTATAATTTTTTTAGACTGTTTAGTTGGATTGAATGACTGTTGTCCAGTGTTTGAAGGGGCAAAGTGAATTTCAAAAGAGTCTTATTGAATTTATTTGTCTACCGGTCACGAAATACATGTTAATGAAAATTAATGTCACTAATATAAGGATTTTACAGCTAGTAGACAAATTGTAACTATGGCAACTGTCTATATAGGTTATTTAGACATTTTGTTACTATGGCGACATTCTAAATTGGTTAATTAGCCGAAAAAGCTTAGTATTGCAACTTTCTAAATAAGCTATATAGATGTGATGTTGAAATGGCATCTTTCTTCATAGGTTATCTAGACAAAGTGTGAGTATATTTAACTTCTGGGTAGGTTATGTCGACAAAGTACAAGGGTTGTATTTATAAGCCAGATTAGATTGAGCAAGTAGACTTCAGGTTCTTGCATTGAGACAACAATGTAGATTTATTATTTAGAAGTATAATTAGGTAAGCCAGTGATAAGAATATTTAGATATATGGAGCACATTTCTGCATATCTGCAGAAAATTTCTTCTGATATCAGGAAAAAAACAACAGTAATGATGACAGGGTTTTAATTAATTTTAACATGACTTTTATAAGCCTGGTTCTCATGTGTATATTACAAGATTTAACAACACAGTTCTATGGTGTTTTTATACCTTGGGGATGGGGCTTTCAGCCCTTGTGTTTTGCAAAAATTGTTATAACTGGACACATTGGAGAAAACATTTAATAGAAGGGGAATGTGAAATCCTGTTGAAATATTGGTTTTAAAGATAACTGCGTGATTTGATTTAATCAAAGGGGATAAAGGCCTTATAAGACAAAAATCCCTGCTTTGTCTGTATTGGAATGGAATTATACTGTTATGTTTAATATCTTGTCTTACGCATTTGTTTTTATTCTTTGTCTTATGCATGTCATAATTCCTACTTTTGCGACAGTTTGCTGCCAGCTTTAAAATATTTCAGACTCGTGCACAATTTTGAAAGATCAGCCGTTCACTTTCAGAATTTTCTTCTTAACAGCTTATTTTTGTTTTGGTGCACATTTATGTAATAACACATCAGTTCTCTCTTCCCGGGCTTCAGAAATTGTTGTCTATTGTTTGAAAGCTGATGGAAAACAACATCAAAATCAGTATAATATGATTTCTTTATTTTACCTCAAACTTAAATTGTTGGTAGATATTTAGACATCAGCTTGTCTGTTTGTTGGTCATCATGGTGTTAGGATAACAATTAAAGAATTTGTTAAAAATTATAATAAAGTTTTTGTGAAATATGAAATACAGGTCCCCAATTTTAATTTTGATTACAAAACACTTTATGGTGATGTAGTCATGACCTTTTTTTCGCATTAAATCTACTAAAAACATGTGTTAATTTAAATTTACTTCAGAAATGCCTAAACATATTCAAATCATTGTTGGTTCCGTAAAGGAAATGAAATCCATATAATATTGTGGAAGAGAAAAATATTTTTGATTGATATGTTAACAAAGACGAAATAGGGTCAGAGAAAATGCTATTTGAAGTGATGTTATCTTTTAAGGGAGGGGGGGGGATGTAAACAAAGAAAAATTATAGCAAGAGAGGGTCGTTGGCAAGAGTGTTAACAAAACAACAACAAATCTGAAGTATGGCATAAGACAATATTGTTATGAGAATGGTATTTACCCTTTCCCACTCAGAAGCAAAGTAAAAATGGCTATGTACAAACGGCATAAAACCAGAACAGCCTGCAAGCAACTCGCAGTCTGTTCAGGTTTTATGCTGTTTGCTGCTCATCATTATCTAAGGGTTGGAAATGAAGCCTTTATAATTTGAATGTGGTAAGAAAGGTCTTGAATTAAATTTAACTTTTTAAGGGACAACACATGCATCAAGATAGGTATCTTAAGTGGGAAAGGGTTTACTTATGAGGGTGGATATGTAAACAAAGCAAACTTTGAAAAAAAAAATTGGGGGGGGGGGGGGGGTGAAGTGTCCGTCATTACAAGGATCTGATGTAGGAGGATATGATGATCTATCTAGGATGGATGAGCAATTAAAGAAAACACATGAATATGAGTCGTGCTCTGGGAAAACAGGGCTTAATGCACGTGCATTAAGTGTTGTCACAGGCTAGCCTGTGATGTCTGCACAAACTGATCACGGGCAATACTTTCCACTTTCATGGGTTTTATTGTTTGAAGGAAGTCTCTTTTCAAATAAGGCAGGAAGGGTTGTCCCTGATTTACCACTGCCAACTGCACAGGCTAATCTTGGATGAAACTTTTCATACATGCATTAAGCCCTTTTTTCCCAGAGCTATGATAATTGTCCCCTACCGGCTTTACCGGAGGGGACTGATGGTTTGCGCTCTGTGCGTCTGTCTGTGAGTCTGTCTGTCACACTTTTCTGGATCCTGCGATAACTTTAAAAGTTCTTCATATTTTTTTATGAAAGTTTAAACATGGATAGATGGCAATATGGACATTATGCACGTCATTTCATTTTGTTCCTACGTCAAAAATTCTGGCAACAAATAAATAATAATCTGACAATGGTGGAGCCAGTAGGGGACATATATTGCTTAGCAATAGTTTTGTTTAGAGTGTAAAAAGGACTGAAATTATGAGGATGTCAATTATGAGGTTAAATAAGGATGTTTTCTATTTAGGGCATATAAGAGGATGACATTATGAGGTTAAATAAGGATGTTGTCTATTTAGGGCATATAAGAGGATGACATTATGAGGTTAAATGAGGATGTTGTCTATTTAGGGCATATAAGAGGATGACATTATGAGGTTAGATGAGGATATTGTCAATTTAGGGCATATAAGAGGATGACATTATGAGGTTAAATGAGGATGTTGTCTATTTAGGGCATATAAGAGGATGACATTATGAGGTTAAATGAGGATGTTGTCTATTTAGGGCATATAAGAGGATGACATTATGAAGATACATGAGGATGTTGTCTATTTAGGGCATATAAGAGGATGACATTATGAAGATACATGAGGATGTTGTCTATTTAGGGCATATAAGAGAATGACATTATGAAGATACATTAGGATGTTGTCTATTTAGGGCATATAAGAGGATGACATTATGAAGATACATGGGGATGTTATTGTCTATTTAGGGCATATAAGAGGATGACATTATGAAGATACATGAGGATGTTATTGTCTATTTAGGGTGGATGTGCATCCAGCTGTTGTGGTCGGACCTCCCCAGATTAGGTACTGACCTCCCCTTTAGTTTGTTATATATCCATTCTGGGCCTAAATACAATTCTGTAAGATTGTTGTTGTAACATGGCTGTTACTTTGTTAACTTTCCCCTCCCTTTCCCCCTATGAAGTTAGATACAAATAAGCTTTGAGACATTTCACTTCTTACTACATGCTTTGAGTCTATTTACTTCTTTCTACATTCCCCAAACTATTCACTCCTTTCTTCATGCTTTGAGATTAACAGGTCCCCCGTTGAATATAACTGTTGACTATAATATACAACAGGTACATGCTAATGTATCGGCGATTTAAATTGGATAACACGAAGACCAATCGGTAGTGCTGTTCGTGACATGACGTTACAATGTTATGGTTCGTGCTCGGCGTTTCTCAAATTATTATTTTTTTTATCTCTATCATTCAGTTGATAACTAGATCAAATACAAAGATTCACATGCTCACAAATCAAGAATTTCCACTTTTAAGTAACGCAAGGATATTATGTATCGTGTAGTATTCAAGTTGCATATGTATTATGAATCTTATTTGACTAGAAAGAGCTTTTATTATATACCTGTTTAATGCTTTTAACAAAATACAGGTTATATCAATCGTTGAAATAAAAAATCCCGTATTACGCTACTCGCTGTTTCCAATTCCGTATTACCATACTAGCCGGACTACTTCGACCCATTTAATGATGTCACATTACACGCACCGAAAATAGAAATATTTTATATTACGAAAAATATTACGTAGTACATCGTGTGACGTCATTTCTGTGACAAAACACAATAGTTTTATCTAAACTCTGTAAGGACATGTAGGACGTGGTGTTTTTTAGCAGTAAACTATGTGTTAAAAACATATTTTGGAGTGTGTGTTTATCATGCATAAATGTATATTTCGATAGGAATGCAATAAAATAGTGTGGTTTAAACTAAGTTTCGATAAAGACATGGGAGATAGAAGTGGAAATGCATATCGTTTAAGCGTTTTTGTTATAAACATCGGATTTATGTTGTCAACTTAATTGTTATAAAAATTGGATAAACGATGGCATTAAGGTAAGCGTGTCGGAAACCTGTGTTTTCCCGGTTCGAATGTTTACACGTTCATTTACATAAACTGTATTCATACGCGTCTTAAATAAACTATGGCATACCGTTTTAGTCATTGTTTTGTCAGTTTTGTTAAAGTAAAAAATACATTTGTTAACTGTTTACGTTAGTTGTTGTATATGATAAAAGGAATATTATGCTAGTCAATTGTTCCAAGAGTTTGTATCACTCTCGTGGCTTGTGCTATTTCGCATCACACTCGAGGCTCCGCCTCTCGTGTGATACGTCATCACACAAGCCACTCGAGTGATACAAACTCTTGGAACAATTGACTAGCGTAATATTCCGTATTTATTCTTACCTGTCAGCTGTCAAAAAGTTCGGGAAAATAAACCGGAAATTGTACACAGATTACTTCCCCTGAACCTCAAATAATCTTGCGATATGTTTCTAAAAATAACCAATCCAATTTTGTACCGGTAAAAATAGCTTGAACCGATCCCTATATAGAGAGTATTAATTTTGGACCGATAAAATTAGCTTGCACCGATCCCTATATAGAGAGTATGCAATAGATAAAGGGAGGTAACCAATCTAGCTTTGAGACTATTAAAATTATTTTACTTCTTTCTACATTTCCCAAACTATTCACTCCTTACTACATGCTTTGAAACTTTTTACTTCTTTCTACATTTCCTCTACTATTTACTCCTTACTACATGCTTTGAAACTATTTACTGCTTTCTACATTTCCTATACATACTTCTTACTATATGCTTTGAAACTATTTACTACTTTCTACATTCCCTATACTATTTACTCCTTACCACGTGTTTTGAGAATATTTTTATCCCCCCGGATCGAATGATCGGGGGTATATTGTTTTTGGCCTGTCTGTCTGTCAGTGTATGTGTCTGTCTGTCTGTCAGTGTATGTGTCTGTCTGTCTGTCATTGTATGTGTCCCAAAACTTTAGCCTTGGTCATAACTTTTGCAATATTGAAGATAGCAACTTTCTATTGGGCATGCATGTGTATCTCATGGAGCTGCACATTTTGAGTGGTGAAAGGTCAAGGTCATCCTTCAAGGTCAAAGGTATAAAAATAAATGCAGGGGTTTTTCAGCACTGTCTGCGCCTCCGGGAAACGGAGGCACTCCAAAAGCAAACGGACCCGATCCCAAACCGAAATTATAAAAAAATCCCAATTTCCAAAAAAAAAAAAAAAAATTTTTTTTTTTTTTTTTTTTTAAAGAATGAAGTGTCTTATAACTTGTGTGACTAACCAGTGTTTGTTATAAGGTTTTGACTGTACAGTTCTTATCTCAGAGTGTAACTGTAACTGAAAAACAAAACTGCAGTACTTGAATAAATGTTGAACATGCCAAATATTGCATCTGTTTGTATACACAAAATAACAAATTAAAACAAATTTATTTGTTAAACCACTGAATTATTTAAGCATGATAAATTCACAATTTTTTCCCAAATGAGCAGTTTCATCGAAGCAAAAATTCCCAAAATGGCCAATTTTGTCGATAAAAAATTCCCAATTTGGTCAGACTCCTTTTCCCAAAATAGGCAGAAAAAACCCTGAAATGTCAAAGGTCGCATTAGGGGGCATTGTGTTTCTGACAAACACATCTCTTGTTGTCTTCGACATTCCTTATTAACAGCGTACTCTATGCCCTAGACAATTTTTTATGCCTTATATTATAAGTCATATTCCTGAACTATTCCCTTCCTTACTGTACCAAAGCATCTCTGTCTTAACTACTTCCAGGACATCTCTGAAGTGGAACCTGATTGCAGACTATTTACCCCGTATTAAATTCCTCTCTCTATATATATAGCCTACTTCCTTAAAACCCTAAGGCTAGATGCATGTATAATAATAACATTAACACAACAATTTGCCATGGCATTTTGATGCTTTAATCATTATTACTGGTTCATAGAAGCTTATTAAGACAGTAACCATACAGTATATAAATGTTGTGTATTTACATGAAAATTACTTAAAATGTTGAGGAAATGATCAGAATGATAATGGAAGTTGTTATAACATGTTTTGAAGCCAAAGTAAACATGTCGCACTAAAGTTCATTTATTGTGGCTCTAATCCATGATTTTAATGTTTACTGCAGTTTAAATTCTATTTCATGTACTGCTTTGTTAAAGAACACTAGTTAAGATTTGATTGTGTAGGGAAAACATTATCTATTTTTCTGATGTAATTAGTAGTTTTACAAAATGTCATCTTAAACATTTGTATAAGCAAAGAAACATTATAGTCACAAAAAATGGAATCACCTTAAATTATTGACCAATAAAAACTCTTGTAAGTTGTAATTCTGGTTTGCAATTTTGAATATGTAAGATAATTACCAAATTATATATTTGGCATGGATAATTTTATTTTTTGCTCTATTTTTGTTACTTGATAGTCACATCTGGTTTACAGAATACGACCCTTGGTCTGGGAAAACTGGGCTTAATGCATGTAAGCAAAGTATCATCTCAGATTTGCCTAAATCAGGGACAACACTTTCCGCTTAAACTGTATTTTTATTTAGAAAAGACTGTCTTTAAATGAAAAATACCATAAAAGCAGATGTGTTGTCCCAGATTAGACTGTGCAGTTTGCACAGGCTAATCTGGGATGACACTTAATGCACAAGCACGAAAGCCCATTGTCCAAACAAAAGGCACACTTCAATAATTGAAATGTTCCTCGTATTGAGAATACCATAATTATCTTACTGTACCATTGTAAAGCTCTATCTAGTTCAGGGTTGGGTAGGGTGGGATAACCATGTAAATTACTCTCTAGATAAATTATGGCTTGGGGATTAATTGTGTTAAGTGTTTTTTTGTAAAAAAAAAAGAAAGTTTCTAAAAACTTATTGACCAACATTTGGTTTAAGTAAAGATATATGAAATATCTGAAAACTTTTTTGCCATAAATTTGCTTCTGTTCATTCTGTCCATAGAAATAATTGATTAATTAATAATTGTTCATTGTATTTTCAGCCGAGAGATACTCAGTCCTGAAATCTACTCCAGCTCATGTGAAAAACAGAAGCCGAAAAATTGCTGTCTCATGCATGCACTGTATTGTGAACTCTTCAAAGGGGAAGCACTCTTGTGTCACTGAACAACAGTTACCTTCCTTGATACCAAAGGGGAATAACTTCTGCCTCTGAATGTTTTCCTCTGGAATTAAAACATCCTGGAAGTGAAAGTGTAAAAGTGTGTTTAAGTTTTGTTATATGTGCGTAAATGGAATGTGCATTTTTAAGCTAGAAGTGCAGAATTGTGTACCATGTACTTTGCCAGATTAGTTAAAATTGTTCATAAATATATGGGTCGTGCTCTGTGAAAAGGGGGTTTAATGCATGTGCGTAAAGTATTGTCCCAGAGTTGCCTGTGCGGTCCACACAGGCTATTTAGGTACGACACTTTCTGCTTTAATGATATTTTTTGTTTCAAGAAAGTCTCTTCTTAGCAAAAATCCAGTTAAGGTGGAAAGTGTCTACACAGGCTAATCTGGCACAGCACATTACGCTCATGCATTAAACCCCTTTTCCACAGAGCATGGTCCAATTATGCATTTAGGTCTGGATAGGTATTGGAACAAAAAATACATCAATACCACTAGTGACACTGGCAGAATGGGAATCCACATAGGTGGTAGATATAAGGTAAAGTGGATGTGGCTATAGTCAGTGACATGCGGACACATTAAAAATGTGAACGAGAAGTTCCCGACCCCATCCTTTGCAACACCCATGGGACATCTGCCAGAAATCCCAAGACGCAGTGGGTGGAGGTTGGGTATAGAGGTTGCAGCAGCAGCTTTGTTGTCAATCTTTCTGTTATTTTCAACATTGTGTTCCATTAGTTAGAGTGCGTCTGAGTAAATCAAATTGTTACCATGACAAATGTTGTGTAATTTTTGTATGTGTGCTAGAGCAAACGACAAGTCTTTTTTCTCATAGATACGAGATCATTGGCTCAGATTTGGTCAAGATCTCATGTATCAAATGTGGAAATGTACCTCTGTTTGTTTAAACTTAACGTTTGTGGTCCAGTTATTCCACACAACAAATTTGTCGGTACTTTGCAAATAAAAATCCAATAATATTTGCTGAACTGAAAAATAATCTTTTATAGAAATTTTATCATGGCTACATAAGAGATATAAACACACATAAGTACATATGGTTATTGCAAAATCTGTCTACTTTTCAAAATTGATCATTTAATTCTTCCAGTGTATTCATTGGGAAAACTTTCTCAGAAAAGCATGCACTTTTGTATTAAAACAATAAAAATATATCTACAAATCTAATTTTGTGAATTTTTCATTTTGGTTTAATAAATATACCAACTAGTTGAACCCAACTGTTACTATTTTAAACTAAGCTTTTTTAAGGTTCAGACTTTATTTGGGCAAGTATACCCTTGGGTTCATCATATACTTGGGAATCTCACCAGTAGCATTTGCAACCATTTGTTCATCAATTATTGTCTTGTCCAGTAGCATGCATGGGAGAGTTTTTACTTCATATTAGGCTTGTTCCGGGGAAACGGGGCTTAATGCATGTGTGTCTGCATAGGCTACTCTGGTACGATACTTGCTGCTTTTATGGTATTTTTATGTTCCCCACCACTATAGTGGGGGACATAATGTTTTTGCCCTGTCTGTTGGTTGGTTGGTTGGTTTGTTCGTTTGTTTGTTAGTTTGCTCCAACTTAAACATTTGCCATAACTTTTGCAATATTGAAGATAGCAACTTCATATTTGGCATGCATGTGTATCTCATGGAGCTGCTCATTATACCCCCATTACCATTGGTAATGGGGGTTATATAGGAGTCACTTTGTCGGTCAGTCCGTCGGTCGGTTTGTCTGTCTGTCCCGAAATTTCATCCGATATTAACCAAACTTGGTCAGAAGTTGTATCTAGATGATGTCTAGGTCAAGTTTGAATATGGGTCATGCCAGGTCAAAAACTAGGTCACGGGGTCACTAAGTGTGTTTAAAACTGAAAGTTTGTCCGGACCATAACTATGTCATTTATCATTAGATTTTAAAATGACTTGGTACATTTGTTCATCATCATGGGACGGTGTGTCGTGTGAAAAAAGTACGTCGATATCTCAAAGGGCAAGGTCACACTTGCAGTTCAAAGGTCAAATGCTTGTCCGAACCATAACTATGTCATTCATTGTAAGATTTTAAAATCATTTGGCACATTTGTTCACCATCATTGGACGGTGTGTTGCGTGAAAGAATTACGTCAATATCTCCAAGGTCAAGGTCACACTTAAAGTTCAAAGGTCAAAAATGGCCATAAATGACCTTGTCGGGGCCATAACTATGTTGTTCATTGTGAGATTTTAAAATCATTTGGCACATTTGTTCACCATCATTGGACGGTGTATCGCATGAAAGAATTACATCGATATCTCCAAAGTCAAGGTCACACTTTGAGTTCAAAGGTCAAAAATGGCCATAAATGAGCTTGTCCGGGCCATAACTATGTCGTTCATTGTGAGATTTGAAAATCATTTGGCACATATGTTCACCATCATTGGATGGTGTGTTGCGCGAAAGAATTACGTCGATATCTCCAAGGTCAAGGTCACACTTTGAGTTCAAAGGTAAAAAATGGCCATAAATGAGCTTGTCCAGGACTTAACTATGCCGTTCATTGTGAGATTTTAAAATCATTTGGCACATTTGTTCACCATCATTGGACGGTGTGTCGTGCGAAAGTATTACATCGATATCTTCAAGGTCAAGGTCAAACTTTATAGTTCAAAGGTAAAAAATGGCCATAAATGAGCTTGTCCAGGCCATAATTATGTAGTTTATTGTGAGATTTTAAAATCATTTGGCTCTTTTGTTAACATTCATTGGACGGTGTGTCACGCAAAAGAATTATGTCGATATCTCCAAGGTCAAGGTCACACTTTTAGTTCAAAGTCAAAAATGGCAATAAATGATCTTGTCTGGGCCATAACTATGCCATTCATTGTGAGATTTAAAAATGACTCTGTACATTTATTTTGTTCACAGTCATTGGATGGCGTGTCATGTAAAAGAACTCAAGAGTTCAAAGGTCAAATTGGCTATAAATGAAAATGACATAATAATTCTTAAAAATCGCCATAAATTAGGTTCTCTTGTTTTGTGAAGACAGGATGAAAAATAGTCTGTGTCAATGTGGCATGTGGGGGTATACGTCACGTCTTTGACAAGGCTCTAGTTTTGAGTGGTGAAAGTTCAAGGTCATCCTTCAAGGTCAAATATATAGCTTCAAAGCGGCGCAGTAGGGGACATAGTGTTTCTGACAAACACATATCTTGTTTTGTTTAAAAAAAGATGCTTCTTAGCCCAAATCCAGTTTTGGCTGAGTGTTGTTGACGGGGGCACATGGACTGAGTGTTGTTGACGGAGGCACAGGCATTGAGCTCTGTTTTCTCATAGGGTTGCTCATATTGCTAGCTGTCATATGACAGGGATGACTATGCTGGTTTTTGTTATTTATATTTTGTTAATGCAAGTATAGTTATGTTAACTTTCTGTTTATTGACAATAAATTGCAACATTTTGTGTTATTAAACTTGTATGTTTTTTTTACTTGCTTTTGCAATCAGAAGCAAGCTTTGATTTTGTTAATATATTAACTCAATTCAGAAAGCAAGAATATTTCTATAATTGGCTTTAATATTTCTTGTTTAATACCTACCTAATTATAAACATATTGTCAATGTAGCTAGGATAACATTTTGGTATACTCTATCATTTGTTGTTCTTTTGTGATCTACAATGCTCTATGAACATTTTTTTTCAATTTTTATTTAACCCATTTATGCATAGCATCAAGCAAAAAGTTCTTGGCAAACAGCGTAGACCCAGATGAGACGCTGCATGATGTGGCATCAGGGTCTGCGCTGCTTGCTTAAAGGAATTTCTGTAAGAAATATTCTAAATATAGAAATAAATATACTCTAGACATCCCTTATTTTGGAAATTAATTAATCCAATTTACAAGGATGTGAGAGTCCACTAGGCATAAATGGGTTAACATTAGAACACTTAACAGTTTGTGTATGTTTGAAAGATTAGATACAAAGACACTACTGGACCAGTTCATAGTAAATAAATAAGCAGCATTATGGGAAAACAGGGCTTAATGCATGTGCGTAAAGTACTGTCTGCTTCTATGGAATTTTTCATTGAACTAAAGTCTCTTCTAAATGAATCATTCTAAATCCAGTTTTAGCGGAAAGTGACATCTCTAATTAGCCTGTGCGGACTGCACAGGCTGATCTGGGACAACACTGCACATGCATTAAGCCCCATTTTCACAGAGCGAGACTCCTTTCAAGATTGACTTTCTGCTTTATCTGCAGACAACAATGACCATCTGTTTTCTGACCCCATGCTTGTTTTGAGCTTTGATGTCTTGCCGCATTTTCATATCTTCCAAGTAAAGATAGTCGTAGATTTGTAGCATTGGGAAACAGTAGGTTTTAGTCTGGAACGGATCAGATCTCTAGTTCGATCGAGTTTAAGCCCAGTATTCCAAGATCGCATCTCATTTAAAGATTCACCTAGGAAGGTTAAGGCAGCTTGAGCGCTGAAGGGTCGGCCATTAACTGATGTATTTTATTCATGAATTTAAAACAGTTTTTAGTATGGGGACAAGTTATCAGGGATGTTTATCACCTCTATTGATACATTGTATTGAAAACAATCATGTGTTAAATAGTTCTGTAAATCCACATCATTTTTGTTAAGACAGTATCCATTTTATTTGGCCAATATTGAAAGCACTTTTCTGTAACCATCAACGCTTGCATGTACCATAAGTACGCGTTTAGGAATAGACTAAATATTTGCTGTACATTCATGTATGGATCCTTCTATTTTAATGGGTTATTTGTCTCCGACAATACTACTGGATTAATTTGCGATTGACCATTACTATTTGTTGTTGAATATTTTGTCCATCCTGAAAGACAATCTGTAAAATTATAACTCTACATTTTACATCATATTTTGTATTAAGTGTTGCTAATGTAGTTCAAGTTAGAGTGTCTAAACATCTGATGTGAATGTTTCGTGGTTTGTTTTATTTACAGTTTTGAGAGAGATATTGTATGTATCATAGATTTTACATACAAGTTTAATGTGGAATAAAAATACAGATCATATAATATTACTATGTTATTTAAACAGCACATATATGTCTGTTTTAATACATGACGATTGCCATATTGAACATTAATCATAGTAATACGCACATTTTTTAACAGAAAAAATGTAGATTTTTTCCGCAAAATGTTGCGTTTTTTCATTAAACAATTGTATGCCCCTTTTCTCATAGAACAATTTTATGTCATAACATTGATGATACAATAGAGGAGTCATAATAGAAATGTTGTTACATAGTAATTAAATAAATAAAAATAAAATGCCATGGACATACTTATTTTTTTCGTTCTTTTTACTTAAATCATTGTTTTTCTCGTTTTTGTTATTAGCTCATCTATTTTTTGAAACAAAAATTATGAGCTATTGTCATCACCTTGGCGTCGGCGTTGGCGTCCGATTAAATTTTGCGTTTAGGTCCACTTTTCTCAGAAAGTATCAATGCTATTGCATTCAAAATTGGTACACTAACTAACTATCATGAGGGGACTGGGCAGGCAAAGTTAGATAACTCTGGCGTGCATTTTGACAGAATTATGTGCCCTTTTTATACTTAGAAAATTGAAAATTTGGTTAAGTTTTGTGTTTAGGTCCATTTTATTCCTACAGTATCAAAGCTATTGCTTTCATACTTGCAACACTTATTAACTATCATAAGGGGACTGTGCAGGCAAAGTTATGTAACTCTGACTGGTATTTGGACGGAATTATGGGCCCTTTATACTAAGAAAATTGAAAATTTGGTTAAGTTTTGTGTTTTGGTCCACTTAACCCCTAAAGTATCATAGATATTGCTTTCATACTTGGAACACTCGCAAAACTATCATAAGGGTACAGTAAAAGGACAAGTTGCATAACTCTGGTTGTCATTTTTACGGAATTATGGCCCTTTTTTGACTTAGTAACTTTGAATATATGGTTAAATTTTGTGTTTCGATCCACTTTACTTCTAAAGTATCAAGGCTATTGCTTTCAAACTTCAAATACTTTCATGCTATCATGAGGTTACTGTACCTGGCAAGTTGAATTTTACCTTGACCTTTGAATGACCTTGACTCTCAAGGTCAAATTATTAAATTTTGCTAAAATTGCCATAACTTCTTTATTTATGATTAGATTTGATTGATACTTTGACAAAACTACTCTTATCTGACATACCACAATAGACTCCACCCCCCCGTCCCCTCCCCCCCGAATACCCCCCCCCTAATTTTTTTTTTTTTTTTTTAAGATCATCTCACAAATGACCACCACACCCTCACACTATACCCCCCCCCCCACCCCCCACCAAATTATTTTTTTTTAAATGGTTAAAAAACACAAATATTTATTTTTATTATTTGATTTTTGAAATACCGTCCAACCATCGCACCCAAGATTCCTCCCCCCCCCCCCCCTCCCCCCCCCCCCCCCGAATTGTTTGTGCATTTTTTTTCCCGCATTTTTGGAAGATAATGTAATAAATGTCCACACCCCCACACTATACACCCCTCTTCACTCCACCCCTCCCTTCTTTGTGATTTAAATTGAGAGTCCCTTCACCTTTAAAAAGAAAATAGATGAGTGGTCTGCACCCGCAAGGCGGAGCTCTTGTTTTATTTTCTTTTGTAAAAAAAACAAACAAGTGGTTGTTATGTTGTAAGTGCTATATCGCTGATTCCCTCTAGTCTTTTGTTACTGATTGCCATTGAGAGTTTTTGTTTTATCTTTTGTTAATTTGTGTTCAGATTTGTGAGATGTGGAAGTTTTACAAGTTTAGAGTTGAGACTTTTTGTGATTGTTTTCTAAGAAAATAAAATAAAATAAAATAATTTTTATAACAAATTCAAGTTTAAAAGGCTTCATTTCCAACCCTAAGATACTGATGAGCAGCAAACAGCATAAGACCTGAACAGCCTGACTCTCAGTCTGCTCTAGTTTTATGCTGGTTACATATAACCATTTTCAATTTGCTTTTGAGGTGTAAAGAGTTAAGTACTACACTGCAGTGTCCATGTGAGAAACACACAACACTTTAAGCTGTACAACAATTTGATTTATGCTTAAAGCATTAAGTCAGCATGTGTCTAATTATACTTAATTGCATAACAAAGTCAAGTCCATTTCCTGGGTAGAACCAGTAATATTCAGTGTCTTAAAAGATATTTAGAATGCTCCCACAGTGGGAATTGAAATCTGGAGCTCCTGAGGGCTATTAAAGCACCATTTTACTCTGTTCCCCTTTTAAGCATTTGAGGTCGGTCTTTCTTGTAATTTAAGACTTAGATTGAGCTCTGAGGTTTAGAATAAATTGCTATCTGGGAAAATGGGGCTTAATACACGTGCATAAAGTGTTGCTGTCTGCTTGTATTCAATCTTTGTATTTAAGGAAGCCTCTTCTTAACAAAGATTTTGAAGCAGAAAATGTTGACCCTTATTAGCCTGTACGGAATGTTGACCCTTATTAGCCTGTACGGAATGTTGACCCTTATTAGCCTGTATGGAATGCATGTGCTAACATGTTGACCCTTATTAGCCTGTACGGAATGCATGTGCTAATGTTGACCCTTATTAGCCTGTACGGAATGCATGTGCTAATGTTGACCCTTATTAGCCTGTACGGAATGCATGTGCTAATGTTGACCCTTATTAGCCTGTATGGAATGCATGTGCTAACATGTTGACCCTTATTAGCCTGTACGGAATGCATGTGCTAATGTTGACCCTTATTAGCCTGTACGGAATGCATGTGCTAATGTTGACCCTTATTAGCCTGTACGGAATGCATGTGCTAATGTTGACCCTTATTAGCCTGTACGGAATGCATGTGCTAATGTTGACCCTTATTAGCCTGTACGGAATGCATGTGCTAATGTTGACCCTTATTAGCCTGTACGGAATGCATGTGCTAATGTTGACCCTTATTAGCCTGTACGGAATGCATGTGCTAATGTTGACCCTTATTAGCCTGTACGGAATGCATGTGCTAATGTTGACCCTTATTAGCCTGTACGGAATGCATGTGCTAATGTTGACCCTTATTAGCCTGTACGGAATGCATGTGCTAATCTGGGACGACACTTTACGCACATGCATTTAGCTACGTATTCCCAGAGTAAGAATAAGGGTACATCAAAGTTTAAAGTTACATTTAAATATAATTATTTTCATGAAACCTGATTTGGTTTGACATGTAAGACTTCATTTTCATTAATTGAAAATTATATTATCTTGACCTATGCAGTTAGCATTCATGTGTGAAACTCCTTAAGTAATCCCAAAATGATGTCTTTAAAAAAACAACAGATTATTTCTTAACTTTGTATTAATCTGAATCTGTTCTACTGTTTTTGTGGAAAAGACACATGAAACTTGCCCTGGAATCTAATTTAAAATAGTGAATTATAGTTTCTATAAGAACAGAATTGTTTTTATACATAGGATCTGGCAATAGTTGTCATATCATACCATATTTTATTAAACAAGTTCAGGAATTTTGTTAGTATGCGAGCCTTTGGCGAGCTTACTATCGAATTTTCTAGACAAGTTTTATGAAATATGGTATGAAATGACGAGTGTCAGATCTTTGTTATCACATACTTTTAAATGAGCAAATTAAATAAATATTTACACAAACATAATGATAAATCCCGAATGTTGTTTACATTTTGTCACGTCTTTTGACGTTGCAACGTCATTGAAGCAAAATAACAAAATGTGATTGGTCAATTGAACAAAAACTAAGCCATTGAAAACGCTTAAAAAGTATATTACACGTGTGTAAGATAAAAATATTCGTAATGGTTATATGACATTGGAAACGGGGTATGGCATGTGATAAAATATGATTATTGCAAAAATGTAGCATTATCATTATTTAATATTTATTAAACAAACAATTGCAAGACTTAAATCAAAGTTTTAGCGATCACAAAAATTAAGTGAATATTGTTGTTATACAAAATGAATAGTATATGAAGTAACTGCTGTATTATGGAAAGAAGCAATATAGTTACCAAGGCTATAGTGAGTGATATTATGTTAACAATTTTGTTTTTAACTTGAGGTGCTTTGCATTCTGTGAAATATATTTGAGCTTTGGGAAAATGTTGTTTAATGCATGTGCGTAAAGTGTCTTCACATATTAGCCTGTGCAGTTTGCTCAGGTAAAGCAGGCTCAATACTTTTTGCTTTTATTGTAGTTTTCATTTTAAAGAAGTCTCTACTTAGCAAAAAAAACGGTTAAGGCGGAAAGTGTTTTCCCTTATTGACTTCTGCAAACTGCACAGGCCTTTCTGGGACGACACTTCACACACATGCATTTAACCACATTTTTCTGAGCGATTCTCATATGTAGCTGTTTAAATCATAGCAATACATCAAGTTTGCACCATTCATTACCATGCCATGCCATTCTGTATGAATGTATATGGGACCCATCGCAGTGGAACTTGAATATGGTATAATATATAGATACTCATTCTTGTAGCCGAATTCTGCGGGTAAAACATTTGGTATACTGTTATGAATGAATTTCGTCCTTTACAGAAACCCTTGTACTTGTCAATGATGCTGTACCATAAGGTAGAGCCTAATCATTTTGAAGTGTTTTAATTTTGCAGTTTTTTTTTAAATTACTCATGGTTATAAGGGATTCCATCAGGAAATTGTGAAGGGATGACATAAATAATAATCATGTTAACAGATTATTTACCTGGGGTCTTAAATGTGCGTAATTTTTTATTTTGAAAAGGGATTTAGACTTCTGTGAAATAAATTCATTTTTCAGTATGTAGGCAACTCTAGAAACTTTCTGTAAAGAGGCATAAATAAGATGTACATGTAATACTCCATGCTTAAATTGCTAAAAAAACTGGATTTACCATAATATTTAATTGAAATATTTATTTATTAATTATATACATAATTTGTGTAGATATGTTTGCAAATGAAGAGGTGTTATGGCTATTTTTGCTCACTCTGTTTTAAATAAAATTGTAGAAGTATAAAGACAGTATATGTTAGCTGTGTAAAACACATGTTCAAGTTAAGAACACATGAATATCTAGCTGATTTGAGAGACTGTACTGAAACCATTTAAGGAGTGTTACTGTAGTTGTGTATAGTGCTAGATTGATTACAAAGAATGTAATGTAATCATATATTATTGAAGAATAGTTTACCAATTATATGTTGACCCTTTCCTCCATAAGAAGCAAAGTAAAAATGGCTTTTTCAACCAGCATAAAACCAGATCATTCAGTGAGTAACTCGCAGTCTGTTCAGGTTTTATGCTGTTTGCTGTTGATCAGTAACTAAGGGTTGGAAATGAACCTTTTAAATCTTGAATCTTGTAAGAAAGCTTTTTAATTACATTTAACTTTTCATGGGACTACAAATGTGTCAAAATACGTATCTTAGAGGTAAAGGGTTAACATGATACACAGAGTTCATCCTTTATGTACAAACACTAGATTAATGCACATGAAATTTAAGAAATATTAGTAACATGTTTTAAGTGTCAATAAAAGTATCTTTTATGAAGTTAGAAGGTTATTTATGTCACCTGATAACAGACTGACATGCGGATGATTTTCATAATTAAAAAAAAAAGAAGAAAATTGCACATTTTACCCAGAAAACCCATTCTAATATTGTATTGTGAATGGACATTAATCTATTCAAATAGATTCCATTAGAAAGCTTTTTCGACTCTTGGTCATCTTTAACTTTGACAATAAGTTTTTTTTTTTTTTCATGGGCATTCAAAGTTAACAACAAAATTATAAAACTTGAATAGCTGAGTGGCAGTTAGTTATATTCTCAGTGGACGTTTGTTTGAATCCTAGCAATGGCATTTTTTTTTCTAGTATTCAACCTTTTTTCATAGTTATATGTATTGTATATTATCCCAAACAGTTTGTGCAGGAAACACATTCAATGACATTGTGACAAAATTATATGAAAATCTGTGAACTAGTCTGTATAGGACTCATTTTTGCATAGTTAATACTGAGCATTGTTAAATTTTAGTTGTTAATTTCTTTTTAATGTTTTCAAGTTTTCGTTGTTGTGCAAGTAATATGCATGTTTTATTATTTGTTATATTAATATTATGATGTGCATAGTTAGAATTTAAATGCTCCAAAATAAGTCTGAACGTTGTTTGGTACATTGACATTTTGTGGTAATTAAATATTAAGCTACAATCACATACCAGTATTTATAAAGCACCCTAAAAGTTCATATTATAAAAATTTTAAATTACTTTTTGGGTTCGTGTGCTGTTTGGAAATCCTTTAAACCAGTTGAAACCCACAATGCTTTGCATTCACCATTCCAAGGCGGTGATGACAGATTTAATAATCTATGTAAGTGGTTTGTGAACTGTTATATATCTAGTGGATAAGAACATGAATATCTCTCCTGACAAGAGTCTCTGAAGTGTCATCTTTTGCTGTAATCATGCTCTATATTTATGCCCCCCTTCGAAGAAGAGGGGGTATATTGTTTTGCACATTTCGGTCCGTCGGTCCGTTCACCAGATGGTTTCCGGATGATAACTCAAGAACGCTTAGGCCTAGGATCATGAAACTTAATAAGTACATTGATCATGACTGGCAGATAACCCCTATTGATTTTCAGGTCAAAGGGTCAAAGGTCAAGGTCACAGTGACTTGAAACAGTAAAACAGTTTCCGGATGATAACTCAATAATGCTTAAGTCTAGGATCATGAAACTTCATAGGTACATTGATCATGACTGGCAGATGACCCCTATTGATTTTCAGGTCACTAGGTCAAAGATCAAGGTCACAGTGACTCGAAACAGTAAAATGATTTCCGGATGATAACTCAAGAATGCTTATGCCTAGGATCATGAAACTTTATAGGAACATTGATCATGACTGGCAGATGATCCCTATTGATTTTCAGGTCACTAGGTCAAGGTCACAGTGACTCGAAACAGTAAAATGGTTTCTGGATGATAACTCAAGAATGCTTACGCCTAGGATCATGAAACTTCATAGGTACATTGATAATGACTGGCAGATGACCCCTATTGATTTTCAGGTCAAAGGTCAAGGTTAGTGACTCGAAATATTAAAATGGTTTCCGGATGATAACTCAAAAATGCTTACGCCTAGGATCATGATACTTAATAGGTACATTGATCATGACTGGCAGATGACCCCTATTAATTTTCAGGTCACTATGTCAAAGGTCAGGGTCACAGTGACTCGAAACAGTAAAATGGTTTCCGGATGATAACTCAAGAATAATTAGGCCTAGGATCATGAAACTTCATAGGTACATTGATCATGACTGGCAGATGACCCCTATTAATTTTCAGGTCACTAGGTCAAAGGTCAAGGTCACAGTGACAAAAAACGTATTTACACAATGGCTGCCACTACAACTGACAGCCCATATGGGGGGCATGCATGTTTTACAAACAGCCCTTGTTAACATTTGATAATCAGGTCTTTTTTATTTATACATGTATACTGAAATTGTATATACAAAGTTTGTAAATACTGGTCAGAACACAGTTGCTTTAAACATTAATGACCCTTTTACGCTAACAGGTCTTTAAATGTTGGACTCGGTTATTCGTAGATATTTAACTTCGATAGATTTCCCTACTACTGTGTCAATTGTTTGTAAAGTAGTGTAGTTTTATTTACTTCCAAATTTTAAAAAATCTATTAGCTGAGAAAACACTTAAAGCTTAAAGCAACTGGGTCCAATCCTTAGTGTCAAGTCGGGACGCACATGTCCTGTTTTTTCCCCGAAAAATTTGAGCTGTGCTCTGTGAAAAGGGAGTTTAACGCATGTGCGTAAAGTGTTGTCCGCCTGTGCAGTCTGCACAGGCTAATCAGGGACGACACTTCCGCTTTTATGATTTTTTCTGTTCAAAAAAATTTTCTTAGCAAAAATCAATTCAGGCGGAAAGTGTTGTCCCTGATTAGCCTGTTTAACACTAAACGCACATGCATTAAACCCCTTTTTCGCAAAGCACGTCTCATTTAGATTGAGCACATGCCTTTTGCGTTCCAAAGATCTGTACATGTACTCTTTGGTGCATTTGTATCTGCAAATCAGAAGTACATCTTTCATTGTCAGATGTCATTTCAGAATTGATATATGTTTTATTATAATTATTATTATTTATGAATAAAATGTGTACAAGAATTATTGTTAGGATTTATTCAATCCAATATCAGTCAAAATTAAGAATGTGATTGGCCAGTAAGAAAAAGGTACCAGTAGTCGTTTGGTAGATGAGTTTATCATCTAAGTTTTATGGGGTAAGTGACCACAGGGCACTCCTGACAAATGTGAGTTTGGTTCATGATCACAACACTGGACAGGTGGGGTTTCCTCTGGGTTTTGTTTGAGCACGTAGAACACACATATCACTAGACCACTCCTAACTTTAATGTCTTCCTTTCAGCAGTAGCAGCTGTTGTAGTAGTCATAGTAGAAGTAGTAGAGGTAGTATTAATAGTAATTGGCGGTGGTGGTAGCATACGTAGTAATTGGTGGTAGTGGTGGAAGTAGTAGTTGTTGTGATTTTTAGTGGTAGTAGTAGTTATACCCCCACAAACGAAGTTTAAGGGGGTATATAGGAGTGAGCTTGTTGGTCGGTCTGTCGGTCCGTATAAAGTGTCCGCTCTCTTATTCAAGTAGTTTTCATCTGAGCTTCACCAAACTTGGTCAGAAGTTGTATCTATATGATCTTAAGGCCAAGTTCGAACATGGGCCTTGCCAGATCAAAAACTAGGTCACAGTGTCACTTAGTATGTTTAACACATTTAGCATGGTGTTTGCTCTCTAATTCAAGTAGTTTTCATCGGACCTTCACCACACTTGGTCAGAAGTTGTAGCTAGATGATGTGTAGGACAAGTTCAAACATGGGCCATGCCAGGTCAAAAACTAGGTCACGGGGTCACTAAGTCTGTTTTAAACTTTGAGCATGGTGTCCGCTTTTTTTGTTAAGACAATATGCAAAATATTCTGTGTCAATGCTGCATGTGGGGGTATTCGTTAAGTCTGTGACAAAGCTCTAGTTGTAGCATTTGTAGTATAGTTGTAGTAGCAGTAGTAGTCATAGAAGTAAAAGTATTAGTAGTAGTTGTTGTTTTAGTACAAGTAGTAGTAGTAGTAATAGTAGTAGTGATAGTAGATTGTTGTAAGTTTTAGCAGAAAATTCTTGCCAACTTATCAAGCAATTCAACAAAAAAGTATGTTTTCTGATTTTTATTTTGATAACATGTATAAAATTTAGTACAACACATCACAGACTTGTAGATGTCAATTTTAAAAAGAAATGCATCATTCAAAATCACAAATGTACAACAAATAAAATTCAGTTCAAATGAAACACATGCATTTGATTTTTCTTCCTTTGAAAATAAAAAATATAATTGTTCACACACAAAAATAATTGAAGAACAAATGTATTCTTGTATTTCTCAATTCAAGCATGTTTAAATACTAAACAAAGTTCATATTTATCAACCAAAAATGTTAGAATGGGTTTAAAAAAAAGTGATTTTACAATTATTTTATAAATTCCTCTGCCCAACCTGCTCCCAGCGGGCTAGGCTGCAGTCTTGGTGGACGTGAGATTGAAACCCCCGCCTGTAAACCGTGGTCCGTCCGTGCGCTGTGGTTGAATCAATGGAGCACCAGCCTGTGCAAGGGACCGCTCCCTCTCTCTGTAACCAGCCAATCAAAGTGGTCAATAGTCATGCTTACATCTTTTTTTTATTTTTATTTTTTAAATAATGCAGAATCTTGGACAGTCA
Organism: Dreissena polymorpha; assembly: GCF_020536995.1. NCBI lineage: Eukaryota > Metazoa > Mollusca > Bivalvia > Myida > Dreissenidae > Dreissena > Dreissena polymorpha. The sequence continues at coordinate 18,446,857 of NC_068368.1, read as the reverse complement.
GACAGACAGACTTACATAAGGAAGAAGTGTCAGGATTGTATCTTATATACTTTTTTCAGTAATAACACAGTGGTTTCCTTCTGTTTTAGTGAGAGCAACAGGTGAAAAATAAATCATTTTGCATAATCCAGACATTGCACTGTAAAAGTATATCAAGCCTCATGAAAGTCTGTTTGGTCCTTACGCAGTTATCACAGTGTCCAGAGTTTTGCCGATTAGAACTGTACACTCATCACTATGACGACTGAACTGTACACACATCACTATGACGACTGTAAATGAGCCTCGCTCTGATGGTCTAATGAATGTGCGTAAAGTGTCGTCCCAGATTAGACTGTGCAGTCTGAACAGGCTTATCAGGAACGACACTTTACTCCGAAACTGGATTTTAGCTTATATGTAACTGCTTTTCAACGTAAAATACAATTAAAGCGGAAAGTGTCTTCCCTGATTAGGCTGTGTGGACTGCACAGGCTAATCTGGGATGATACTTAACTAACATGCATTTAATCCCCTTTTCACAGAGCAAGGCTCCAATGTAACACATACTGTACATACTTTTGGTTGTTCTCTTTCTTCTTCTGCATAAAGTATTTTTTCTTGACATCCTGCAGCTCTCTAGCAATTCTCTCGATCTCATACTTGTATTCATTCACTTGGGACTCGTACATATTCAATTCAGAGGCCATCGACTGAAAAGTGGACACAAATACATGTTTTTATTCAAATGAAATCAACAAAACTTGGGAAAACTGGCCTTTATACATGTGCATAAAGTGTGCTCCCAGATAAGCCCTTCAGTCCACAGCGCTGGTCAAATTATCACATCGCTTATGACAATATCACAGCACTTATGGGATTAACAAAGCTCTGATGAAAATAATATTGTGATGATGACTATTTCTCTCAGAGTGGAAGTTTAACCTCGAACTTCTGATCTATGGGTGAACAACACAACCTGTTATGGTTAATAAATAAGAAGATATGGGACCTACCCTAAAACAAACGCACAAAACTATTGCCATTTTATTTTAATTGAATTGGGCCTTGCTCTGGCAAAACGTTGCTGAATGCATGTGCATAAAGTGGCGGCCCAGATTAGCCTACGCAGTCCGCACAGGCTTTTATGGGACCACACTTTTGGCCATAAACTGATTTTTTGCTAAGAAGAGACTTTGTCTAAATGACAAATCCATTGTTCTAATAAAAATTGGCATGATTATTTTGGCACTTTGCGGAATGTTTCATAAAAATTGAATGACAAACCTAGTGAGTCAAATCAGTTTCAAATGAAATCTGCATGATTTGAAATGACTTCAAAATCAGAGAATTTGAAATTTATAATTTTGATAATACAGATGTAGACACATTAAAACTGCCACTTCTATATAAGGAAAACAGTGCTAATCTGGGACGACACTTTACGCTCATGCATAACATCCCATTTTAGCATAGTGAGGCTGAATTATTTTCAAATGACACGACAGCAACCCAATATCTACCTTCATCTGCTTAGTCTTCTCCTTCAACGTCTGCTGGTAGATGGAGAGTTGCTCGGCCACCTCAGGGCCAGGTTGCCGGGCCAGGATGTGCTTTAACTCCAGGTACAGCTTTTCTTTCTCCTGTATTAGAAGCTCCTTCTCCACTACCTCCTCCGTCTTGGAGATGAGCCGCTTCTGCAGTGTGTGGATCTTCTGGATGTTCTCGTACTGGCTCGGGTCGCTGCCCTGCAACAGGCGTATACAAAAACTGGGGATTGAGATCTGGTTGAAATCATGGGTTATTGCCCTGGAACAGGCTTACACAAAATATACAGAGTAAAATCTTCTGGAAATAATGGCTTAATGCAGCCCTGGAACAGGCATCAGCAAAATTTACTGAGTGAGATCTGGTTGAAATCATGGGCTATTTCTGCCCTGGAACAGGCGTACAGAAAATCTACTGAGTGAGTGAAATCTGGTTAAAATCATGGGTTATTTCTGCCTGACCTCAGATTGGGATATGTGAAATGTGTTGATGTGGTCAGAATAAGTAAACTAAGTGAAATATACAACTACTGATAAATAAGAGTTGGGGAATTGTTTTAAATGAGATTACATTAAGGTGAGTTATGACCTGTACTGGAATCAGAGGATTGAAAATGTGTAAAATGGCAACGAAACCTTTTTGTAAAATGTACAACCAAGATCACAAATAGAAAAGTATTGATGCAGTAACAACAAATCTCTTAAAAACAAAAAACCTAGACTTTAATTTGAGGGTTGTCAAAATTCAAATCATCAAGTGAGTTTTATGTTAATCTGAGCAATTTGACAAGAGGAATATGTAGTCTTTTGTTATGGTTACCTCTCACAATTTTGAAATTCCAGAAAAAACAGCGGGTTTTTCATAATTTTAAACTGTAAAAACAAATTACAATTTTTAGTCATCTTTACATTATGTACAGAGTGTTCTATTCAGCAATGACTTATGCATATTGTACCTCAAGTTTCCTCCAGCGGTGAATGTTCATCGGGTTTTCCAACTCTTCCTCTAGAGCCTTGCAGCGCGTCCTCTCACGTAGCAACTCACGCTGAATGTGGTACACTTCACGTCTGAAATAGACACGTACAAAAAATGTTATTCGTATGAGCCTTGCTTAGGGAAAAATGGACTTAATGCATGTGCCTAAAGTTACTCATCGGCTGTTCTGGTTTTATGCTGTTTGCACATAGCTATTTTCACTGTGCTTCTGAGTGGGAAAGGGTTAAACAAGATTTTCATTTAGAAAATACTTCTGGTAGACAAAAAATAATTATGCCATTTTTTTATCAGGCCAAGGGCTAATGGCTACAGTCCCATGAGTTGAAACAACAACACCTTTCAACAACATACCTGAGGTCCTCCACATTGGCCACACTCTTCTGCAGTATTCCCTTCTCCCGTCTAAGTTTCTTGATCTCGAGCTTGAGCACTCGGATATCCTCGAGTCTCTGATTGTACTGGATCTCGCCCTTGTTCAGCGTTGACTGCTGGATCTTAATCTTCTCGTATAGCAATGCAAGCTCGTCATTACGCCTCACGAGTTGCGTACCCAGAATGTCACGCTCGCTGATCACCTGATCCAGCTCTTTCTTCTGGCGCACTCGTTCAGCGTCTGCGTCTGAGATGATCTTCAGAAGTTTCCTTTCTTCCGCCTCCTGTGCCTCGATGTAAGCCTTGTTCTCCGCTGCAAGGTTTGACATTCAAGCATTAGGTTTTAAACTTGTAGATATTCCAGAAACCTAACTTGTATTACTTACATAAAAACACAATCAAGGATCTTTTAGTTTCTGTCAATATTGTTTTCAGACTTTTTAATGAAAGATTTTGCCAAGATATTTGAAAAACTATAAATCAATACATATACTTTTTTGTTTTTCATTTACACAAAATGGAAAAGTATTTGAATTTTTATAAGTTGTACTTTAAGTTTCTGAAATGTTTCCTAAATTGTCTCTTATTGATTTAAATAAAAAATAGTGCCATACTTTGCATTTAATTATAGAGTGGTTTCTGCTGTCAGAATGTATGACAATTGTGAACATGTTTATGCAATATCAGAGTGATTTTAAACATTACTGCTATGCTTTTTATTGACAAATTGAATTTGCATTTTTGTACTTTCACTACTAAGTGTAACAACATGAAAATAGAGAATACTATGTTAGTGTGACTGTGTACTTAAGTTTATCCCACGAGTGAAGAAAGGTTTACATGGCGAGGCTTGCCGAGCCTTGTAAGCCTTTCTGAGACGAGTGGGATAAATCTAAGTACACAATCACACTAACATAGTATTCTATTTTTATTTCACAATATTCTTTTCAATGAAAAGCATTTTGGATTAGTGAGAAGTCTTGAGAAATTTTTGTAAGTTTAGATTCTCACATAACTGCAATTTTGGACAGAAAAGGGATGACCCTTTCTGCCTTAAGTGAATTTCCTCCTAAAAGAGACTTCCTTTAAATGATAAATGCACAGGCTAATCTTCAGCACATGAAATTCATCCAGTTTTCCCAGATTTTTTTTCAATTTATTCCCAGTCAAAACCTGGTCCTACCAGCTAGCTGTTTCATCCTATTGAGCTCAGCGTTCAGGGTCTCCTTCTGTTTCTCCACCAGCTGGTGGTCGAGATGTTCCTTTACGAGCAGCGACTCCTTTGCCTGGATCTCCTCTTTCAGCTGGTCAATCTGGTGACTCATGATCTTCAGCTTCCTCTTCATCTCCGTGATCTCATCCTGTATAAAAACACGTGATTGACTTGGCCAAGATCGTAAAAAAACATTTGAGCCTCGCTTTTATGGTATTTTTCATTTAAGAAAGTCTCTATTTTAAGCAAATAACCTGTTTCCACAAAACATGTTGTCCCACATTAGCCTGTGCAGACTGTATAGGCTAATTTGAAGTTAAACTTTACAAAAATGGCCTTTTTAAATGATATTACTTTAAAAATATTTGTATTACATCAAATGTAAAAGTTCAACATTTAAATGTATGATATTGTTTATCATGTTCAAAGCTTTAATTGTTCAACCATTTTACAGTATACAATTTTAGGTAACGCCTGCAATATTTGATTTATTATCTTGAAAAAGGCAGTAAAGCCAATACTTTGATAAGTTTTTGTTACAAAGTCCAATTAGTTACACGCCACTAAATGCATGCATGACTGACCTGTGACTCAATCAGGTTCTTGCTGTACAGGTTTCTGTCACTGCGAACAGCCTCATACAGGTTTTGCTGCTGCTTCAACTTTGTCTCAGACTCGGCAATCTTCTTCTTGAAGTCAAAGATCTGCATCTCGCGCACTTTCACGTCTTCCATGTGTTGAAGGACCTGAATAGAGACACAGAATGTTAGTCACCACTTACTTCACCATGCAAATAATTGTAGACACATTTGAGCATCTTTACAAACATTATTAACATTTAATGACTTTAAAAAATTAAGCAGTTTGCATGATCTTCGAAAAACAGTGAGCATTTTGAAGACAAAGTGTTTGCTGATGGTAAAACCTTAATTATATTAAGCATGAGTAAATTCATCAATTTGATCTCACTGGCATTTCAAGCACATGTTTGATAGCACAACTTAAGATGTTTGATTTCTCTGAGTCTTAAGAGTCTCTGGTAAAAGAACTCATTCCCAATACCAGAACATCATTTCAGCTGCGTTCTGGGAAAACTGGACTCAATCCATGCATGTTTTCACTTAAGACTGGCTTTTTGTCCATAATTCCATAAATTAAAAAAAATGTCATCTCTGATTAATTGTGTGGACTGCTTTAAGCCCTGTTTTCCAAGAACGTGGCTGATTTATTTCCCCAAGCAAAACAAAACAAAAAAGTTCTAACAGGTCTATCAAGCATATGTTTAAATCTCTCTACCACAGACCTTCTGCATGAGGTAACTGGCCTTGTTAATATATGAATCCCGCTACCAAACATGTGTTTATATCTCTCTACATAAGACGTACCTTCTGCGTGAGGTCGCTGGCCTCGTTGATGTATCGATCGCGCTCCTTCTCCAGCTGGTAGATGATCTTCCTCTGTTTCTGAGCCTCCTCCCGGTAGTCCTGTATCTCCTGGTCCAGACTCTTCTTGCTCTGCTCGTGCAGTTTCACCAGGCTCAGCTGCTTTGTGGTCGCGCTCACCGCCTTCATCATCTCCTTGTGAAGCAGGTCACGCTCGCGCACCAATCCGTCTATCTGCTTCTTGTCCGACTCTGACTGCTTCTTAGAGGCCTCAAGCTCTGAAGGACAAAGAGTGAATTCAAGATGTGCAGTCATGGAAAAAGGCATGGACTATTGTGATGTTTTAGTTTGAAATCCCAGTAGAAATTAAATCAATTAAGCAACCATCCACATTGTATTTTTTTTTACATATAATTACTGTTACAAAAAATATATTATAAGATTACACTTGCTTCACAAATAATTCACAAACAGTAAATTCTTAGGAGTGTTCATAAGTCTTGTATATCAAAATACACATACAACTGGTTAACCAGGGTTTGTACATACAGTAAACCAGGGTTTGTACATTCAGTAAATCAGGGTTTGTACATATGGCTAACAAGGGTTTATACATATGGCTAACATAGGTTAAACTAGGGTTTGTACATATGTTAAACAAAGTTTTTTTTTCAAATATTACACCAGGGTTTGTACATATTTTAATCCATGATTTGTATATTTGGTTAACTGCACATATGGTAAATTAAGGGTTTGTTCTAATGATTAACCAGGGTTTGTATATACTGACAAAGCTTATAACTGAAAAGGTATATATATTTTTAAACATACACAATTATACAAATCCTCAATTTGTTGGTTAGTGTATGTCCGGTTAATTTTGTTTTTATCCTAAAAATATTTCTGAAGGGTTTTGTTTGTTTGCTTAAATTCTTGCCATTTTCAACAGCGTTCCAGTCGTATCTATTCTTAATAGGCATATCTCAGCGATCAGAACTTTTTTTGGGTAAACTGGTTTAATTGAACTAAGTAAACAATACTGTTTACCGTTCCTGACAAGTACCGTACAGAGATAAGGGAAGAATGGTTGTCAACATAAGTTCATGACCAATCACCACACAAGTTATATGGCTATGTAAGGTATTGAACCCACAATCCTTAAGATTTGTAGCCCAGCACTCTACCAAATGAGTTAGCAGGGCCTGTTACAAATAAGATTGAAAAAAACTATAATAAAATTGAAGGATAATTTCCAAAAGCAACCCCTTATCCTCGACAGACTATAAACCTGCTCACCCCTCTCATCAACCCCTTATCCTTGACAGACTATAAACAACCCCTTATCCTCGACAAGACTATAAACAACCCCTTATCCTCGACAAGACTATAAACAACCCCTTATCCTCGACAAGACTATAAACAACCCCTTATCCTCGACAGACTATAAACAACCCCTTATCCTCAACAGACTATAAACAACCCCTTATCCTCGACAGACTATAAACAACCCCTTATCCTCGACAGACTATAAACAACCCCTTATCCTCGACAGACTATAAACAACCCCTTATCCTCGACAGACTATAAACAACCCCTTATCCTCGACAGACAATAAACAACCCCTTATCCTCGACAGACTATAAACAACCCCTTATCCTCGACAGACTATAAACAACCCCTTATCCTCGACAGACTATAAACAACCCCTTATCCTCGACAGACTATAAACAACCCCTTATCCTCGACAGACTATACACAACCCCTTATCCTCGACAGACTATAAACAACCCCTTATCCTCGACAGACTATAAACAACCCCTTATCCTCGACAGACTATAAACAACCCCTTATCCTCGACAGACTATACACAACCCCTTATCCTCGACAGACTATAAACAACCCCTTATCATCGACAGACTATACACAACCCCTTATCCTCGACAGACTATAAACAACCCCTTATCCTCGACAGACTATAAACAACCCCTTATACTCGACAGACTATAAAAAAAAACTTATACTCGACAGACTATAAACAACCCCTTATCCTCGACAGACTATAAACAACCCCTTATCCTCGACAGACTATAAACAACCCCTTATCCTCGACAGGCTATACACAACCCCTTATCCTCGACAGACTATTAACAACCTCTTATCCTCGACAGACTATAAACAACCCCTTATCCTCGACAGACTATAAACAACCCCTTATCCTCGACAGACTATAAACCCGCTCACCTCTCTCCAGACCAAGGATCTGCCCCTTGAGAGTCTCACGTTGGAACTCCAGATCAGCCTTGTTGTCCTCAACGGAGCGCAGCTTGCGCTGGATAGTCTCCCTTGTCTTGTTCAGACGTTGTGTCTCGTTCTTCAGTTGACTCACCTCGTCCTCTTTGATCTACAAGCATGGGAGAAATAATAATCGCCTGTTCATGTACATTCTTTGATCTACAAGCATGGGACAGTTAATTACCTTCTGTTAAAGTAAGACAGGAGATTTTATTACCATCCAGGATTACAGAAGCTTTTCTAACATTGATAAATGTTTTTATTCTGTTGTGTTAACACCTATACCATTTTATTTTTGCTTTGCATGATTACTCCAACAAGTCAATTAGTATGGTGAGGCTATGTGTCTGCACACAAGGGGAATGTAAAAACATCGAGATATATTAACACATGATTTCTCTTGTTATTCAAATTATGCAAGGGCAAATTTAATCACACAAATTTGAAAAAAAAACATGATGAATAATAAATTATGTACACCATATAGAAATTCAGGAGTGGAAAAGTTTACATTATAGTAAGATAAAATGAGAAAAAAGGTCAACAGAAACAGATAAATTCAACAACATTCAACCGTGGTTTCACCTTGAGCTCCGCCACTCTGGCCTGGTTGTCCTGGGCCAGGGTATCCGTGGAGATGAGCTGGTTCTCAAAGTCATTCTGCAGCTTTTGGAACCTCGTGTTCAACACGTCTGCATCCTTGATAGCACGCTCGTTGAGAATCTAAAGTGAGGTTATTGGAGTTTTCATATTCTTGGTATATGATTGTCTCTAGTTGTGTCTTAAATCTGTTAATGCAGCGTGACTAGTAAACACAACTACTACTATTTTGTTGGAAATGATTGTATACATGTATTTGTTATTTTAAATATTTGTTATATTAAACAAAATATGTTATAATATTGCATTTTTTAATATACTGAAAAATCATTTATATTTCTTGGCATGAAATTTTGTGTATAAAAAAAATTACAAGTTTGTTGACACATAAATTTGTGAATTTGGCAAAATAATCATAGAAATGTGTGTATGTGATTTTAGGATTTGTTTGAAATACATGACCGTGATAATTTGCGGTGGGGAGAGGGAGTCACTTGCAAGAGATGGGCCCTGTATATCACATGCAAATCAACTAGCCCATTGTTATGAGATTATAGTAACCAATAGTGGGCAATGCATGCAAATTATTTAAAACCACTCATCTTTATCTTTTAAATGCATTTATTGTTTTTAGATCTGCATTGTATTGGTGCTTAAAAATACATCAATGTCATGATGAGATAACCAATAAACACACCGGGCATAAAGGGTGTTAACAATGTGCGCTCATCTTTACTATTCTTCCTAAACAAGGTTAACGATGTTTTTAACAGTTTTACTGCATTACGTTTAAAAGCAAATGTTGGTCAAGTTTCAGCTACTTACACAGTGTAATGTAACCTAGTTTGTTTAGTACCTGGAATTATCTGGATTGCAAAACAACGCAAGATGTGTGCCTGCATTATGAGGCATTTAAATGCCTTGTGTGTATACTGTAATTCAGTCTTTACAAATGTAAACATTTGAAATAACTATTTATTGGGATCTTATATTCGTGTATAAGTCAATCCACAAAATCAACAAAAATGTATGTCCCACGGATCATAATGATTTTATAGTAAATTTTATATAAACATGTTATAAGGAAGGAATAAATAAGTTGTGTTTTTTTATGACAAATTTAATCTCCCTATTATTGAGTCGTGTTCTGAGAAAACTGGGCTTAATGCATGTGCCTAAAGTGTCGTCCCAGATTAGCCTGTGCAGTCCCCACAGGCTAATCAGGGACGATAATTTCCACCTAAACTTGATTTTCGGTAAGGAGGGACTTCCTTGAAACTAAAAATACCGTAAAAGTGGAAAGTGTCGTCCCTGATTAGCCTGTGCGAACTGCACAGGCTAATCTTGGATGACACTTTACGCACATGCATTAAGCCCACTTTTTTCAGAACACGACTCTATTTATCAATGTCACACAACTTAGCCCACTCTCACATACCCTTTGTTCCTTGAGTTGCTGCTCCAGCTTGCCAATATCCTCCTTGTGTCGTCCAATCTGAGTCTGCAGAGTCTTAATCTCCCCCTGCTTCTGGTCAAGGTCGGCCTTTGTCTGCTTCATCTCGCGCTCCATTTTGTCTCGTTTCCTCGACTCACGCTGAGCCTCATTGTTACGCACTTGGATGTCTTGAGTCAACTGTGGCAAAAACAAAACATAGTATCTTAGAACACGGATAGCATCACAAATATCAGACATAAATGTCTTTTAAGAAATTTAATCAAGGCCTTAAAATAAAGTCAAACTTAAATTCTGAGCATAAAAGCTCAAATGAAAGCCAGAACAATTAAAATCAAAAAGCAATTAAAAAAACACATAAATATGAGCCTCCCTAGGGAAATGAAGGTGTGGAAAGTGTGGTCCCAGAGCCTCCCTAGGGAAATGAAGGTGTGGAAAGTGTGGTCCCAGAGCCTCCCTAGGGAAATGAAGGTGTGGAAAGTGTGGTCCCAGATGAGCCTCCCTAGGGAAATGAAGGTGTGGAAAGTGTGGTCCCAGAGCCTCCCTAGGGAAATGAAGGTGTGGAAAGTGTGGTCCCAGAGCCTCCCTAGGGACATGAAGGTGTGGAAAGTGTGGTCCCAGAGCCTCCCTTGGGAAATGAAGGTGTGAAAAGTGTGGTCCCAGAGCCTCCCTAGGGAAATGAAGGTGTGGAAAGTGTGGTCCCAGAGCCTCCCTAGGGAAATGAAGGTGTGGAAAGTGTGGTCCCAGAGCCTTCCTAGGGAAATGAAGGTGTGGAAAGTGTGGTCCCAGGGCCTCCCTAGGGACATGAAGGTGTGGAAAGTGTGGTCCCAGAGCCTCCCTAGGGAAATGAAGGTGTGGAAAGTGTGGTCCCAGAGCCTCCCTAGGGAAATGAAGGTGTGGAAAGTGTGGTCCCAGAGCCTCCCTAGGGAAATGAAGGTGTGGAAAGTGTGGTCCCAGAGCCTCCCTAGGGAAATTAAGGTGTGGAAAGTGTGGTCCCAGAGCCTCCCTAGGGAAATGAAGGTGTGGAAAGTGTGTTCCCAGAGCCTCCCTAGGGAAATGAAGGTGTGGAAAGTGTGGTCCCAGAGCCTCCCTAGGGAAATGAAGGTGTGGAAAGTGTGGTCCCAGAGCCTCCCTAGGGAAATGAAGGTGTGGAAAGTGTGGTCCCAGAGCCTCCCTAGGGAAATGAAGGTGTGGAAAGTGTGGTCCCAGATAAGCTTTTATCCCATCATCAGACGAAATAATCACTGTGGAATAAATTTTCCTCTATTTCGGCAGTGCTGAAATATAGCTGTCACGCACGGCAGAGAATGGTCATATTACTCGGAATCAACTATAAAGTAATCATTTTTAGTAAAATCGAATCAGATTCAACAAAAAAAATTCATACCAAGATGTAATATATTTTTAACACATAATGCAACTCAAAAAGCAAAAAAACATTATTTACAAATATTAAGTGCGTGTACTTATGACGTAATTATTAACACGTCATACGACACAATGCATTTTCTTTCACGCTAAAGCTGCAGTTGTTTAGTGTTTTTTTTTTATTATTTCTTAAAAATCGGGGACATAGAGGTATGATTAACAGAAAAACAGGTTAGTTACTGATCTTTTTGTAATGTATTAGGCTCGGCACAATTAAAATAATGAAACAATGTTTGCTTAAAATAATTTTGGGATTTTCCGTGTAGTTCGATTTTCCTATTCTATTTTTAAAGAAATAATTTACGACTAAGAAAATTGATGGGATAAATCAAATACTAGGTTGGTGCCGAAAAAAGCAAAGTTTATTTTGCTTGGCATGAAAATCTGAACCACTCGCCAAGGATCGTGGTTCAGATTTTCTAAGCTTCGCAAAATAAACTTTTCTTTATTCGGCACCGACCTAGTATTCTCTATGTGCAGTCTGCACAGGCTAATCAGGCATCATACTTTATGCCTAAAATAATGCCTTAAATTGATTTTTTTAGAAGGGACTTCTTTTGAACAATAAATTCCATAAAATCTAAAAGTGTTGTCTCTGATGAGCCTGTGCAGACTGACTGCACAGGCTAATCAGGGAAGACACTTTATGCACATGCATTATGCCCCATTTTCCCAAAGCACACCTCAAATTTCCAAGACACTCACCTCCTGGATCTTTTCCTCTGCCTCATTCTTCTGCTGCTCTAGGTGTTGCGACGTACTGTTAGACTGGGCCAGCTTCTCTCGTAGTTTCACAATCTCTTGAAGGCTCTCATCACGTTCCTTCGTCAGGTCTTCCTTGATCTTCAGAAGCTCATTCACACTGCCGAAACAGGACACAACTTTGTTTGTTTAAATTGGACAAGGAAACATGTATGCTAAGGGCTCAACATTAACGGTTGTACGATTGCCCCTGACAAGTAAAAGTTGGGTTTGGGCAAGTTATTTTATAATCTAGTTGTCTGTCCGGGCAAGTGCAAAAAATAACAAAGAAAAACATGTGTTTTTGTGGTTAAAACTTAAATAGTACAAATAATCACAAACGATTTGCCTTATGCACGAATTAACCTCGGCGATTGTTGTTTGCGGAAGTCCGAACTAACTACGCATGGCGCGCATGCATTTCCAAATTTATTTTTAGAAACGCTGTAAATAACTTGGGATTCCAAACATCGGCTTTCAAATGTTATTGTGTTTATCTTTTTCATTACTATTCAGTTACACATAACATCGTTGGTGTTTTCAGTCACGAAGAAAACTACTTAAATTATATAACTATATAAAAACAACAACAAATAGCTTCGGTATATATATATATTTATATTTTGCTACATACATTTTCTTTTGCTTTACGTCAATTTACATTTTTGTTACGGTTCACGTGTTGTTTACAATACTGTTAGCAGACGAGAAATGTCTAGTTTATTTAGCTTTGTCATTACAAGTAACTTTTAAGTCTAAGTTGCTGATGAAGACGTGGAGGAGAATGACTTATTATCTCATTTATAATCAAACATTGGCACAAATCTACATTTAGATTTAATGAGACTTTAATTCCTGTAATCATTTTGTTAAATGTGCAAACATAAAAAAATGTTTTGTGGGGTATCATTTTGATCTTTATTAAAAATATGAGGTTTACAGTTAATGTCATATTTCATGTTTGGGCAAGTGGCTTTACGTTCAGGGCAAGTAAATTTTTCTAAGTACTTTCCCTGCAGGGCAAGTTGGTTTTTAGGTGAATGTTGAGCCCTCAGATGCTTCTTAAGATTTTCACATTTAATATGGAAAACAGATGATTCCAGTTTTTCACATATAATATGGAAAATAGATGCTTCTTTTTTTTTACATTTGAGCCGAGCACTAGAAAAATCTGACTAAATGCATGTGCCTTAAGTGCCAAATCAGATTAGCCTGTGCAATCCACACAGACTAATCAGGGACAACACTTTCTGCCCAAACTGGAGTTTTGTTAAGGTGAGACTTTCTTAACACACAAAATGCCATAAAAGTGGTATGTGTGCAGGCTAGTCTGGGATGATACTTTTGGTACATGCATTAATCCAAGTTTTCCTATAGCGAGGGGCCTTTGTATAGTCACATTTGTTAACAATCTTGGTACATTAGGGAACGGATGCTTGTTAGAGTTCATTCATATTTACATAGCTCGCAAAAACGATCCACCTATGGGTGCTATCTTTCAAATTTTTTGCGTTAAATAAAAGTTCTTATTGGAAAGTGTTCACCTCTTATAAAATGTGTTAAATCAATATAATCATCTGATTTTTTTTACTTGTATAAGATAAAAAAGCAGACCCACTTCATAATTGACCAGTGAATTGGCTAGTAGGCTTGTGGTAGTTTTGATCACTGCTAATTGATCCTATGTTCCAACCTGTGTTCCTGTCCTACAGAGAGGCCGGATCCCTGCTCCACCAGCTTGCTCAAGTTTACGATCTCCAGCTTCAGAGACTGGATTGTCTCCCTTGCCCGAGTCTCCTTCTCATGGGCAGCATCCACCATCTTCCAGGCTTTCTCGATTTCCTAGGAAATATAGCAACTAGAATGTGAAAGTGCTTTTGACACTAATAAGTTAAAAACATGAATGAAAGCTGCATTTTGCCATTATTTTTTTTTATTTTTTATCATTTATATTTAGCTTTCTGCATTTTCATTAAATACATAAATTACATAGTAATTTGTGTGTAGGAATATATTTTATTCACCTTGCATGTTATGTGAAATATCTGTATGTAACAATATATATTTGATATACAAATGGTTAATTTAACTCTGGCCAAACAAAAATTGAGATTGGACAGGCCTTTTCTTGGGAGATCTATGGGTCTGTTAAACAGATCCACTCCAAAAGCAAAATGGTAAAAAATTCCCAATTTGGAAAACAAAATCCCAACCAATTTTTTTTTTAAAGAAATGTCATATGATTATTATATCTCAATTTTATTTCAATTACATCTTGTTCTTAGAATGTGAAGCATGATAAGGACTTCAAGAATTCGTTTTTCCCAAATCAGTGCACCCTTCCCGCTAAAAAAATGCCCAATCCCCAAAAAACACTTTTCCTAAAATGGCTAGGAAAAGGCCTGTTGGGTAAATATAATAATAAGTATGACAATAGTAGATTCAGAAATGACTCTGGTGTCCATACATGTATTTTTTAAGCTTATTTTGAAGACTCTGTCTTTAACTTCATTTAATACATTTTTAATACATAGGTTTGCAAGAGCTATAAATGTGGGTATGGTGTTTAGGAAATTCTTATTTTCTTACTAGTTGTAGAAGTATGTTGCAATGCATATATATATCACTGTCAGATTTATAGTCACTGAATTGTCCTGTTCTGTATAAATAAAAGTGGAATGATTACCTTTTTCAGAGATGCAATAGTAGCCTGGTCTTCCTGAGACAGTTTCAGGGCTGTAGACACTTTGGCAGAGTTGGCCACAATTTCTGCGTTGAGCTCTCGACATTTCTGCATCAATCTCTTCTCACTCTCATGAGATTTCTTCAAGGCCTTGTGAAGTTTTTCATACTCATTGCGAAACTTTTCCAAGCTCCTATCTCCCATAAGTTCACTCAAGACCTGTAAAAATTGGACATGGTATTAAAAGATCTTTCTAGCCCTCAGGAGGTCCAGGATTTATTATCTTAAACCATCCTCTTTTTTTCAATATAACACAAAGGTATTTTGTTTCAATAAAACAATTTTCGTCACTTAAAACAAAAAAACATGCAATTTGTAAATGATAGTTGCTTAATAGTTTTATGCTTCGTAGACAAATATACCTGTATTGATTAATTAATTAACTTACATCTTGAAAATCTTTTTCCAAGGCTTCAAAAGCGGTGTCCTCAATTGAAGCCTTTTCTTTTCCACCTTCCTCTTTCTATAACATGGAAAAACAGAAAAGTAATGCTGACATTTTATCATGTATGGAAAACAATGATTTAATTTTATATAATTGGCTATAGGTTCACAATGGTGCATGTTCCGGGTAGAAGAACCTTGGACCAGATGCAGATCCAAGACATCCGATAGGATGTCCTGAGCGTCTGGTGTTGCCTGGCGAGTCACCGGATACAGATAAAGAAGTTGACACATCTTGTCACGACGCACTGCCCTACTTGTACCAGCATGCAGACGATATTGATGTGGCTGATGACTTCTCTACGGTCGCAGCACTCTTAATGCTGTTGTTTCAGTTGTCACATGGGACATGGAACGTGAGGCCACAACATCAGACCCTACCTTTCAAAGCCTTATCAACTTTCTGTAGAGCTGATTTCCAGACGACTGTAGAGAACTACCAGCAGCACTGCGACCTTATCATCGGTTTGCAGCAAGCTTAAGTGTCGTGGACGGTGTGGTTCTAATGGGCCAAAGAATAGTCATTCCCCCAGCACTTCGTCAGTCAATTCTCAATGCACTCCATGCAGCTCACCAAGAATTTAGTGCAATGCGTGCAACGGCCATGGATTCTGTATACTGGCCAGATATCACAATTGACATTGCAAGGATAAGGGACCAGTGTACGCATTGCCATCCGACGGCTAAGTAAAACCCCATGCAGCCCCCGTCAGACCTAACCCTGCCAGACTACCTGTTTCAGATGATATGCAGTGACTATTTCACCTTCAACTGTAAAGAATATGTGGTCATTGTAGACAGGTACTCCAATTGGCCTATGGTACACAGATCAGAGTCAGGTGCAGAAGGCCTTGTGAAACAGCTAAGGGAGACATTTGTAACGTTTGGCATTCCTGAGGAACTAACGTCTGATGGGGGACCACAGTACAAATCTGGAAAGACTCAAGCGTTCTTAAAGGCCTGGGGAGTTCAACACAGAATTTCATCCGTCGCAAACCCACATGCCAACTGTAGGGCTGAGCTAGTGGTGAAAAGTGTCAAGCGCATGCTGATGGACAAGGTTACTGCAACAGGGTCCCTGGATATAGACAAGTTCCAGAGAGCTCTACTGATATACCGTAACTCTGTCGACCCGGAGACCAAAGTGTCCCCTGCATTGATTTTAATTGGACGTCTGATCCGTGATGCTATTCCAATACCAATGGGCAGATACACTCCTCATGAAACTTGGACTGAGTTGCTGTCTCATAGGGAGTTGGCGCTGGCCCGACGGCACTCAAGGGATCATGAGTGATGGAATGAGCACACCCAGAGGCTGCCACCACTCCAGGTGGGTGATCATGTGTAGTACCAGGTTTGTTTTACCTTATATAACAGACGCCAAATATCAGCACTTTCCCCCACCAAACTAGGCTGTTTTTTTCCCCTTTCCGGTCCAAAAAATTTCCCCTAAAAAAAAAGTATTGTGCTATCCACACCATCATCGACAGAAGTTCCACACACGCCTCTTAACCACAGCGCAGCACCGCCAAGGAGCTCATCGACAGGACTACAAAGACCACTGCCAACCAGTGATTCCATGCCAAAGTCGACCGACCCTCCAGTGTTGAATCCCAAGCGCCTTAGTTTTGGTCAACCAAACGATAAGACCCCTACGCAAACTGCGACCCGAGTACCGCTACTCTTGCACGTCTTCAACGGCACAACCAGGCTGGGCGTTAAGAAGCACCTCTTCGACCTTCGAGACGGGACAATGAGGGAAAGCCTTGTATTGATAAGGAATGTGATTTGTGATCAATCCATGTAGACAATCCGACTCTGAAGGCCTTGTTCCATTATTGACTATTCCATCAATTAGTTTTGTTTATGTCAACATTTCATACATTTTTAGTCTTTTTATTTCGTTTACTAAGTTTTTGACGTACTCTTAAAAACTTATCCCTGGGGAAGGAGATAACTAATCATCCATCATTATATATTGTAGGTAGCAGTCATCCTTTTCCATACTCCTTCATTTTGATTTGTGAATAAAACTATTAATCATAGAGGGGGAGAAGGAATAACCTGACAAGTTTTTTATTGTGATTGTGTTTTGATTCACATGCCATTATAATTATTTATCATTTGTATGTCGTGATGGAAAAGAATTTCATCCTTTGAAATAAAAGTGATCAAGGAATTTGACTGTGTCATTAAATTACAAAAGAAGACAGATAGGTTGATGCATAGTTTATAATATCTGAATCATAGAGCTTATTGTTTTAGAGCATATATTATTCTTGTTATTACACATTTCAAGAAGATCTATAATGGATGTAGCTTGTCAGCGTGGCATGTAATTCTGCCATATTTACTTAGATTAAACTATATTTACTAGTAAACTGTCACTTTTATTTTATGAAAGCAAAAAAACAACACTACAAATGATAAAACACCAAATTAAGAAAACAATAAAGTTATGCGAGGCCAAAAAAAAAAGGTTCGTTTCTGGTCTCCTTGGGAAAAAAAAACAGGGTCGGTAGGCAGGGATTTTTTTTTCGGGTACTAGAATGGAAGGCTACTAAAGCTGATAATAAGAATACATATATATGTATATATATTCTTTGTTTGCTTGATATCACATCTTATATGAACAAAAATGAACGAATATTTTTTTGTGTGACCCCAATAAAAAGTTGCTGGTCGGCGCCGATTCGGGAGACACGGTCAGGCGACCCGAAACGAACCTAATTTTTTTTGGTCTGAGTAAGTGATCAACTGGAAGGACAAACAGAGATGTGATTGTTTGTGAAAGTTCCTGCCTATTCTTGAAATGTTCATAGCAAACAATGGCCCCCTTAAAAGATTGATAAAACCCAGACATAACTTTGTAAGTCACTTTTTATCAACCCAAGGACAATATGTTCCTAGAAAACAGTATTTAAAAATATTATATAATGTTTCTGCTATAGTTTTGACAACAGCTTTTAAACCCTTTTATGTTTTTAAAATGGGTTTTGTACAAAAAATGTTGAAAAAGTCTTTATATGGAGGGGATACATTTTCTGAGAAAAAATATAAGAAAAACAGAGTTTTACATCACTCAAGTAAACAAAATATTTAAAAAGAGGCAAAGTTAAAGAAAAAACAACAACAGAAATTTAGTGATTAAGCAGTATTGCCATTTTAATGCACAGGTTTTAGTCATAGCTAACATTATTATGGATGAATATTGTTGTGCCGGGCACCAGTCGCTTGCGAAGAGGGAACTGGCCGCTGCAAGCATGATTGGTGGAAGTTGGCCGGGGCACGAGGAATGAGTTCCAAAAGATCGAGGCGCGGGACGAGATTCTCGCTCTCTTCTTGCTGGACTGCGGCCGAGAAAGGTTGTTTCTGACTGTGCGAAGAATACTAAGAAGAACGTCGCGTTTCAACATAACGTAAGTGTTATAGTTTTAAGTGTTATCCTGATAGATTACCAGTACTCAAACTCCCAAGCAAAAGTAAACCTAGAGAAACACTTTATTGGTAGTACGGATAAAAAATATATAGATGTATATATTAAAATGTGTAATCATATTCAATTGGCATGTGCTCCCATCCACAGCGTACGGATGAAAAGCATCACTAAAAATTTTATTATTCAATCAATCAAACATTTTTATTATAACCGAATCACTAAGGAATGTATTAAGTTTACTAAATCATTTTAAAAGAATAAATAACTAAGTCCATTGTAAATGTACAATGAAGCTTGTTTTAAATGTGGCACTGAAGGCCAATTTCTTAATCATAATTAACGAATTTCATTGCATTTAAAGAGGGATTTTTATGCATTATTCACTGAAGGGAGGGAAATTGTTCCTGATTAGGAATTACTGCATCGTTTGTAGGAGCGTTTTTGGGGTCAGATCGGAATCGATCATATCATAGTCATCTTCGTCATCTTCAAAACTACCAAGTCCAAAATGAAAGTTGACCTTGGTTCATTCACCTTGGTACTGGTAACGACTTCCACATGTCCGGTTTGACAGCCCTGTGTCCCTGAATATCTAGTGGCTGTGACTACGGTGCTCAAATTACTGCCCGTTTGGCCAATTTATTCCACTTTCAATAATTTATGATCTTTGCTCAAACGTTTATGTCCTGTGCCAATTTCCACGGCCTTGACATTTTATATTAGCTGATGGTTTTTGTTTTCCGTTTCCTTAGTGACGGTTCACTTGCTCATGTCTCCTCTCTCATATGTGGTATGAAATAGCTCGGCCTTCAACCTTTCTAGAGTGCCACAAATTAATCAATGTCCCACACAACTAATGGTTAAAAGTATATAAAATATTTGAATTGAACAATACTCCGCAATAATAAAATAGATATCCGCATACAATCAAACTACATGGAAACAATTAAGATAATGTGGATTTTGCTAGAGGTTTTCTGATTCATTCTTTATCCATTTATTGTAATAGTATTAAAAGCTGTCCCAGCCGGTGTGTTTGGTTAATCTTTGGTGTTTTGTTGAGCGCAGTGTGTCAGTTTAGTTACCTCCCTTAATAGAGTTCAAGATCTATAACGTTTAACAGATAAATGCATCAGACGATTCAATAGTGTAAATAATAGTATAATAATAAATGAATAGTACGAGTAAATAGATAAATAATAATAATATGAATATAACTACCTAAGGATATAAATATTTCTTGTGGGAGTTCATGTATGGATTCCTATGTCAAACCGCCATAAAAACCGGAAAGGTATGTGGTTGTTGGACTTCTTTCCTAACCCAAGATTATTTGCAATAACCTTGGATGAAGATGAAGAATTCCAAGATTGTGGGCAGAGGATATGCAGTTGTTAGATTTCCTTCCTAACCTAAGATTGTAAGAAAATTGCAGTCACTTAATGCTAACAGCAATATAGTAAGAGATTGCCGCAGAGATTAATACCCTGGAGGAGAGTATCTCGGAACTGCAATCGCAGTTGCATTTGATTTTTGTGATCCTTTTTACTACTCTGAGGATGTTTTCATGCAAACTTTATCTGACCTCCGGGGTTACCCCATTTTTGTTTAAAATAGAAATTCTAAATATGAACAGTGTTCTGTGAAAAGAGGGTTTAATACATGGGAGTAACACGTTGTCCCAGATTTGTTGTGCAATCCGTACTTTGTTTTTTATAATGTTGTATATAGAGTGCTTTGCTCACTCAGGGATGGGTTCTTTTATTTTCCATGAATCTATGGGAAAGTGCTTTCTTCCATTTCTTATTTTTATCTAACTGTCTGAGGACCACTGTTATATGAACAGCATGGCTGCCATTGGCTGGATGAGTTTTTTCCCAGACCATTCTTCGGTTTTTACTTAACAGTTCGGCAATTGAGTATGCAATGTATTAATTCTAATTATGGGATGGATTTCTAGAAATATACCCCATATTAAGACGAAACTTTGTTTATACAAAAAAAGAAACAATAATAATGAATAATATTCAATATACAATTCTACCATATAGAAACTTGAAAGCACTAGATGCAAATATTATAATATATGGATAATGTAATCCGAATACACATACGGTTACTACAGAAAGATAAATAAAAATAAAATGTATATATATAAGTTATAAAAGTTGTCCTTTAGAAAAAACGGTTTAGTGCACTTGTATTTCTAATTTGTGGACGAAAGCCATTTAGCATTTTACATGCATACTTGTAATTGGTGGAATTCCTTTTTATTTTTTATGCAACCGTGCTTGACGACCACGGTTGCAGCACTTCTTAAGTGCTCAGATTTTCTTGTAATTGTTGGACTTAAAGCCGACCCGTATTTTTATGATATGTTTAACTGTCGTGATGAAACTTCGGATAGCTTCAAAAAATGGTTACCAACCGCTAGAATGCAGTGGTTCTTGATTGCCCCGTTAGGTTAAGGCACCCCTGTGCCTACGGGAAGGGGTCTTTTGATCCATTTGAGTCTGTCTCTGGTTCTTGATTGCCCCGTTAGGTTAAGGCACCCCTGTGCCTACGGGAAGGGGTCTTTTGATCCATTTGAGTCTGTCTCTGGTTCTTGATTGCCCCGTTAGGTTAAGGCACCCCTGTGCCTACGGGAAGGGGTCTTTTGATCCATTTGAGTCTGTCTCTTCTGCCTTGGGTGCGACCATATGGCTCCTAGGATGGGTAGCGGCCCAAGAAGAGAAAAGTGGGAGGAGTGTTGTGCCGGGCACCAGTCGCTTGCGAAGAGGGAACTGGCCGCTGCAAGCATGATTGGTGGAAGTTGGCCGGGGCACGAGGAATGAGTTCCAAAAGATCGAGGCGCGGGACGAGATTCTCGCTCTCTTCTTGCTGGACTGCGGCCGAGAAAGGTTGTTTCTGACTGTGCGAAGAATACTAAGAAGAACGTCGCGTTTCAACATAACGTAAGTGTTATAGTTTTAAGTGTTATCCTGATAGATTACCAGTACTCAAACCCCCAAGCAAAAGTTAACCTAGAGAAACACTTTAATATATAATTTCGATGTGTTTGTGCAGTAGCAAAATTTGGGGACGATTGAACTTTACCGGTACGCAACTAAAGCAACACCTTATAATCCTTTTTATCCTATATATTTCCTTAGTATCGGGGGCTACATCCCCCAAACCCCCGCTTTGTCGATAGTGGTAAACAACTGCGTACCGGTAAAGTTCAATCTAGCCAAAATTTGTACCAATTTGACAAGCAACAGCATGGAATGTTCATAACATAATAAATTCCACTTCAGGACTAGAGTTGCCAATTATTCATTTTGAAATCAAAACAAAGGGTATAATAGTGTTTGATGGACAACTGAGCATTTTGCCTGTTTGGATATTTCCTTCACAAAACACCAGCAATTTGAAATTTTCTGATGCGTAAAATAAGAAATCTCTTGTTTAAAGTATATAATATTGATAAATAACGTTAATACTAACCGTTGTCATTTTTATGGCCTCAAAAAGCGGTCGATTTATATAAATTATTGAATAAAACTGAGAAATCAACAACTGGTTTCATTTATTGTCAGTTGCTGTTGGCAACGACAAGGGCGACCACTTTAACACTTCCGGTTTCGAAATACGTTTACGAACAAATTTATCGTTGTCGAAACATGGGCTGCGGTCGATAAAGACAACGATAGTCATTTATTAGCACGATCATTAGAGGTTTTCATCATTTCACTCATTTATACATCCACCCAAACCATTCCATCGTCAAAGCTTTGTATTGTTCATGACAATCAAGATTGAATGTTGGTCGATGTTCACCTGAATATAAAGGAAATGCTCATTGATAGGCAAACTGACATTTTAAAACTGCTGCCTAATTGATTAAAAAAATACATTACTTACAAAAAATGTCAATTGATTACTAAGAAATAAGCAAGTGATGCTTGTTAAACATGTAGACCCAAGATACAATTTTCAATGATGAAGTTGTCAATACTTGTTATAAATGCATTTTATAAAAAAAAAATGGTGTATCGTACACAGGGGTTTTCACCTTAATTGACCTTTATCAGCCACTAAATTGTTATGTAACTTTGGACTTTGACCAGAACATAACAAGGCTCATAATACCACAGAGGTAAAACAAGGGTAAAATCATAGTACAGTTTAAAAGACTTATGAAAATGTTATCTTAAAGCAAAACAATCCATTATTGATCATTTAATTGTAAGTGAATGGGTCAGTTAAAATTATTCATTTATATATTTCTTTACTTAAATGTGTGTGTTTTTAAAAAAAGCGCTTGATCTTTAATTATATAACACCTGCATTTTTACATGAAAGGGGGATGTTGGTGGGAGGTTGCATGAACAAACACAAGTCAAATGCACTCTCAAAGAATATATATTCGTAAAGATATAGAACAGTTGTAAAAAGATGTAGACATAGAAGGAATAATAATATGGTACTTAATCAACAGAGTTTAAGCTACCGGTATTTATAAAGAAGACATGCATTTTGTATGATTCTGAGTACACAATGAATAGAGAACTTTTGAAGCCTGGAAACTATAATACGAAACAAAGGCTCAAATGGGTATCTTAGTGGGAATTTCCGGCTCAAAGAAAATGCATAAAATGTCATTCCAGATTAGCCTGTGCAGTCCACATAGGGTAATAAGGGACAAAACTTTCATTTTCTGTGATGACACTTTACGCACATGCATTAAGCCCAGTTTACCCAGAATAAGGCTCAAATAATGGCATGTATAAGATGAATGGGTAGTAGGTTCCTTATAATGGCATGTGTAAGTAATGAATGGGTAGTAAGTTCCTAATAATCGCATGTATAAGTAATGAATGGGTAGTAGGTTCGAAATAATCTGAACTAAAAGGAATTTCCACGAAAAAGAAAGGAATAATCAAGAGTAATTATGAATGCTATTACAAAATTAGAGAGGAAATATCAACTGAAAAGAAACACTGCTGCAACAAAAACTTAAAAACAAACACACAACCAAACTATTATATTAATTGTGCCACAATTTCACGGAGTTAATGCTAATTGAAACAGGACGCATGCTGATTTGCTAAAGACAAAGAACAAAATAAGCATAGTAAAACTTCTGTACCCAATTAAAATGTAGTTCCAAACTAAAGAACAGCCTACAAATAAGTTTTTTCTTTGAATTCTGCAACTACATTTTGTATTAATAGAACACAGTATTATGTAAATTTGGAATAAAATATAAATATAGGAATGGGCTTCATTTCGGTGATTTTCTCACACAAACTGTGCATTGTATGTTGTCTATATATGTTTCTTATATTCTATGCATATACCATAGTAAAATAAGCAATTTTTCTATGACCTAATAAAAAAATGTTTAGTTTTTTTTCACTCCATTTTCAAACTGTGTTCATGCAATGCATGCATGGGCACGGTTTCCTTTTAAGGGATTTTTCATTAAATCCAAACTAACAGACATTTTTTTTTAGTGCTCTCAAGTTGACTGTTAAACACTCAGCTATTCATTATTAAATGCCTTCATGGATAAACTCCTATTCATTAGAACCCCAAATAATTATTCACTGAACAATAAACAATGGTACGGGAAAAGGTTCATATTGATATTGCATATACGCAATAGAACTGAAGTTGACTTTTCACAAGTGATCACTGTATTATGTGAATTTGGACTAAGACATCAAACTGGGAATGGACATCATTTTGGCGATTTTCTCCAACAAAACTATTCATTTCATGATCTGAATTTATTTTTGTTATATTTTATCTAGACTTAAAGCTTAATAACCAATTTTCTATGACTTTTTCATTAACAATGATTGTTTTTTTAATCCTTTTTACTGTATTTTTAAACTGTGTTCATGCGTTTATGAGGATTTAAAAAAAAAATCAATAAAAAATCCAGTTTTGTAGTAAAATCAATTTAAATGATGCTTTTATATATGCAAGTATCTATTTTAAGTATAATATGTCAAACTAATAAATACAACATGTAAAACTGCATATTATGCACTCTTGAAAAAACACAATTTATTCCCAAATTGATGTCCTATTCCAACTTCACATAATACTATGTTAAGTCTTTCCACAATGAAAACCTTTAGTTTAAAAATCAAATTAAAAAATACATTTGCTGAAATAAAAAAGTAATAAGAATAGTCATTCACACAAACGTAAACATCTATAAAAAATCATAGACAAGTTCATGCAATAATTAAATAATGAGCAAAAATTATACTAATAATACTTCTACTTATTATAAAATATTAAAAATGAAATATCACAGATGCTTACTAAAATATATTTTAAAATCTAAATGTGCTCCAAAAATAAAAGATACAAAAAAAACTGAGCTGTCTACTCTTTATATTTGAACCTATACTGTACCTTTTTGAGGTCAAAGTGGGAGTACATTTCATCCAGAGTTCATAGTAATAGCATAGATAAATATGACATGAAAACATGCCCAATTGTTTTTTTCTTTAGGTATAATTATAAGACAGCATTTTGAAGTGAAAAGGCACCACATTTTTTGTAGAATTCAAAATATTCAAGCTTTATAACTATAATGTCATACAGATAAAAAACACTTACTACAAAAAAGATAAATAATTATGTAAATCTAATTACCAGTTCATTTACAACAATACTTAAAATACAAAGTTATTGGTGTAAAAAATCAATAATTAACTGTCAATAAATTGGTACAAATTAAAGTAAAATATGTAAAATTTTACATATCACAAAATTATTTTGATATTATCAAAATATGCCTGAGAGTAACATACCTAGAGTAAAACAAAATTATAGTAGGTTATTTGTATAAAGGCTTGACAATACACTTTTATAATTCATTATGTTACAATAATGCAATATATAATTTTTATTTAAGTCAATTAGTAGATTTACATATTGTGTCAATACATAGAGTTTTGATTAAAAGCCAGAATCATGCTATTACTTGTAAATAAGAACTTTCTTTTAGTTTTGAATTCAGTCAAAAATTTTAAGCTAGAACATAAACAACATCAATTCATACATATCAGATACATTGAGTGAAAATAAACATTGTAGAACTGATGGCTCAAGTGATCATTTTGCAAAATGTTTAGCACACTTACAAAAATTATTTAAAAATCCAAAAATGATAAAAGGCAACACATTTTGAAGAAACCCTGTAAACACTTTTATTAGAGATTTTAAAATTTTATACCGGAAACATAACAAGTATCACAACATGCCCTGAATTTGATGAGTATTCTAAGTTCTTAAAAAAATTAAAAAGAAATATTATAACATTCACAATTGTGTTTATAAAAACTTTAGCACAAGTGTATTTTTTTACAGCTCATCATCATCATCATGAAGTCTGGGTGAGTTTTTAGCAACTTTCTTTAAAAAGTTCTTCTTCTTCTTCTTCCTCCCAGATTGAGCTAGGGGGGGAAGTTTCGAGGGGGGCAGACGTCGGTCGGGTCCTGCGTATATTGCTGTAGCAACCTCATCATCATCATCTTCCTCCATGATCCTGTTACCGTATGCATTACCATTCCTCTGTGACCCGCCTAGGCCCTGCTCAAGCGGGTGGGGGGCATTGTTGTAAGTTTCCCGATCTTCGATGCGAAAACCAGTGGAAGAATTGAGTGATTTGAGTGATCTTTGAGCCGGGTGGGGAAATTGTGGCGAGTCATCAAACTGACGACTGCTCGGTCGGAAACGAGAGTTGTCTTCAATGCGATCGTAGTGTTGTTGTTGTTCTGAAGGTGTTGGGAAGGCGGGTTCGCGGGCTGATCGCTTTGAGCCTCGTAAAGAACTGAAACAAGACAGGATATTTCAGGAGATGTCACTGAATAAGAGAATGTAATGGTTGAATATAGGATAAAGAAAGGATCCAGAGAAACATCAGCTACACACTGAATCCTTAAATTTAAGTTTATTGAACCTAATGGTGAATTAATGCAGAGTAAAAAGCTCATGTTAGGAAAGTTATGTGACATCAAGTCATTTTGAGTTCACTGTAAATGTTTGATATTTTTAAATATTGTCAGCCGAAAACATTTTATAACAGGGAGGCAATGTAATTTTAGATATTCATGTAAAGGCAATATCAGTTAAGAGTTTTTGTTAATGCTAACCCAGGTTACATGCTCTGATGCAAATCTTAAAATAGGCGGTTGAGCATCTAACTTGTATCTGCTTTAAAAAAATATGGCAAAGCAATAAAATGTAATTCAAACTCAATGCTTGATTGTATATATTGTTTGTTTAATCAGAAAAATTATACTTTATTTAGCATATAATGGCCTGATGTGGTAGTTATAATGGTTTACGCATAACAAAGTGAAAGTTTCAGTTGTGTTAGGCTAGAAGAGAAATTACCACAATAAACCTCCATTAGGGCATTAAAATGTGGGTGCGCGTTATACAGCATAATTATTGTTGCGCATAATATCTGGTCAAGTACAGTGGTTTCAGACAGTGAACAGTGACAGCTGAGTGCATTAGCAGGTGACAGATTAAAGCACCTTGGAAACAAGCCAGAGTATCTGTATGTAACAGAACCAGTTGTTATAAAATTTAAAGCTGAAGGCATATCTTGCGGAAAAAAGTTATTCTTTGAAGCTGGCACATTTATAACAAGATAATTTATTCAATTATTTGCCTTTGTGTGTGTAAATCATTTATAAAATCGTCTCATTACAAATATTCATTAATCTTAATTTTATTTAAAACAGAAAAGAAAATATAACAAATTGTTTTAAACCAAAAAAACACAAGTCCTGACAGCCATCAACTTGAATTTGTGTTAAAAAAGCTTAATTTCCTTAAAGACTCATATTTTGATACGGAAATTCCCTTGTCAAAAAAGTGGGCAAAACCCGGTTTTAATCTGTGTTAAAACCGTGTTAAACCCTGCGGTATTGGCACCGGGTTAAAGCGTGTCTTTTAAACACACTTTTTGCTTACCGACTTGGTTTTTTGTAGGTAAAACCTGGATTTCACTCACATAAACCAACACGCTTATACCTTCTTATACCAACTTAAACCAACTTAAACTAACTTAAACCAACTTAAGTGGGTTAATAGTGAGTGTGTTTTCCTTCTCTATGTTGGCTTTTAAACCCGCTTCTACACATCAAGTCGGTTTTTCCTGTTATTAAGCGAGTTAAAAGTGGGTTTTTGTTTGAGTGTTAAGTGAGCTAAATGTGTGCTTAACTCAGATTAAACGCAGTTAAAACACGCTTTAAAACCGAGTTTTACCAACTTAAGTTTGTTAAAAGTAAGTGTGTTTTCCTTCTTTATGTTGGCTTTTACACCCGCTTCTACACATCAAGTCGGTTTTTCCTGTTCTTAAGCGAGTTAAAAGTGGGGTTTTATTTGAGCATTAAGTGAGCTAAATGTATGCTTTTCACAGATTAAACGCAGTTAAAACTAGCTTTAAAACCTGTTAAATGCTCAGTAAAAACCCACTTTTTACCCACTTGAAAACTGGAAAACTTTTTTATGATAAGAACAAAAATATCATAAATTAAATTCTAATTACTTTTTTAAACGATAAAACATAAAACTTTACATATATATCCATATACACAGCATGATAGAACTATTTTGACAGACATGGCATTGTTATAATAAAATATAATAGTGTTATAACATAACATTGAACACAAAGAAAGAACTGAAAAAAGTAAGATTGTATGGAATAAATACATACAAGAGATGTGTTTGTCAGAAACACAATGCCCCCTACTGCGCTGCTTTGAAATAAAATTTCTATTTATCATTTGGCAGGTATAGAAATTATCTCTCTTTGCTTATTTCTTCCATTGGATTTTGACCTCTGACCTTGAAGGATGACCTTGACCTTGCACCACTCAAAATGTGCAGCTCAATGAGATACACATGCATGCTAAATATCAAGTTGCTTTCTTCAATATTGCAAAAGTTATGACCAATGCTAAAGTTTTCGGAGGGATAGACAGACAGACGGACAATTCAATTTTAATCATTTTAACAGCACATTTTATGTACAAAGACTTCAGTCTACTTGTGCATCAGCCGCAGATGCCTTAAACAACCTCTCATCTTTTCTTCAACATCAACCAGAGGCTTGTCAAAGGTTTTGGCTATGACGTCTGAAAAAATATAATAGACTATTCATTTTAAAAACATGCAAAAAAACAACAAAATCTGTTCTTAAATAGAAAATACTCTAGCCAGAAATGGTAAAATATTTGCATATTAAGGAAGTCAACACAAATGAGTTTATTACTGATTGTCCTGGAGACAGTGACTAGAGACACGGACAAAGTTTTTCAATCCCTGTCTTCATGAATAAAAAAAAACTATTGTTAACTGTCACTTGGATTATAAAAACTCTCCCTTTTCACAAATGATGTAATAAAATGATCATTTATGCGACTGTAAACAGTATGTGATCTGAAAAATATTTGTAGAATGTGTATTGAATTTCTATATGGATAACTGGTACTTCAAATTTTTATGATGAAGAAAAAGTACCAATGATTGCATTTCTCTGGTATTTCTCTCAGCAGCGGGGAGGCTTGGTCTTGGTGACCCAGTTGTAGTTGTTGCTCCCTTCATGGAGCAAGTCACAAGCTGGTGGAAAGTGAATAGTCGGCACATGGCCTGTGCGATGGCCATCACCTCCCTGGTTTCATGCTGGATTTCAGCTTAAATGATACTCTGGAACCAAAAAAAGAAAAGTTTTGACAAAATATTTACAATTGGTAATTTTCCAAAGCTTGTAATTTACTTTCATCACATTTCAAACTCTAAAAATATTTGTCACATTGGTCAGAATTGTGACGCTTTTACAATGCAAAAACCTGTATAGTTTTACCTCTCAACAAATCCAGCTTTCTTGTTCAAGGACAGGGCGAGGTTTGCCCACTTCAGTTCCCCTCAATTTGGCCAGCTCGTGCAGGGTAAAAGCCTGGTGTAAAAGTCCATACATCAGGTAGTATGATTACCCCTTTTGCTCTTGGGGCAAGAGTTTAACCTTCAAAATTAAAATATGAGGGAAAGAAATCTGTTCAGTAATAACCAGAAATCATCTATAAATAACAATAAAGATGACAATAATCATAAAACACAACCACAATAATTCACTGTACACAACATTTACACTTTGTCATGTGTATGTTCATCTATTTTTGCTTCAAATTGTGTTGTTTTTCCTTTAAGTTGCAATACATTAACTTATCAATTTACATTTCCCAGTGACAATACATAAATACAATAATGATCATAATTAATTCAGTAAACTAAATAAAAAAAGGATGAAGAAATGACAATACAAACCTGTTAAAACTGTTCTTCAGTATTTAAAAAAAAACAACAGTTGAACTTCTTTTCCAACAAACTTATTGTTGATTTCCAAATTGTAGTAAAATACACATTGTTTTTATCACACAATACTTCATGCTGACAGTATTTCAATACATTTTACAGAACAATTATAAGTCTTAATGTTAATTTAATTTAGCTCAATTCAATTGCTGAAACCAGCTTGTTTTTCAAAAGTTGTTGTTTTCAAATAATTTCCTGTGCAAAAATTTGAACCAATCAAAAGTCTTATACCTCATTCCAGCCTTATGTCTGGGCAAACCCTATCAGTAACCTTATCTGCCCCTGATAATCAGTACCCTGTTTAGCTCTGAATGCCTGACAGATTGTTATCTGTTTATTGTTAGTGGTGTGAAAAGGGGTGTTTTTAGGTATGTCATGTTATTTTGTTGACTGTTTATGTAACACAGGTCATGTTTGGCATCTTATTATTTTATTGCAAATTAAGAAAATGGATATAATGGTATCATATGAAAATATCAAAATCTTGCATAACTTATGTACACAAATTAATAGATTATTTCCAAAATAATGTTTCCAATACCATAATTATTTAAACATGCAGATTTAACAAGTACATACTGTTTTAAACAAATATAAACAATCATAAAAGATTGTTTTAAAATTTAAAAAAAATAAAATTATTTTAAGACATAAAACAATCATAAGATATTGTTTATAATAAAAACAAATATAAAGAAAAAAATCAAAGCGAAACACAAACTCTTTCATTTTCAGGTATAAAACTAAGTTTTATCATTTTTATAGTTTTTGGCAGTGATACCTGTTGTCCATCTGTGAACCTGTGATGTTCTGAAAGAGCCATTTTCATCCAATATTCAGTAAAAAATTATGGGGAGCACACCCATTTACAATAGGGACAATGGCAAACAAGCTGTAAAAAAGCCCCTTTACAATTGACTTGTATTATATATGGCTATAAACATGAAACAAAGACCTAGTTGAAGAATTATTGTTTCATTGATGAGTATTATTTATAAACAAAATACCAACTTATTGAAAAGTGTGTTAAAGTGAGTCTTTTAGCCTGGTTTCAGCTCTCAAATTATTTACAAAAAGACCAATTTAAACTCGCTTAAACCCACTTCTGTTTAAAAAGGATCAACTTCTGTTGTAAATGACTCGCTTATAAAACAAAAAGACACACTTAAACACACATAAACCAACTCATAAATAAAAAGGCTCACTTTTGACACACAAAAAACTGACTCCTTACAGAAAAAACTCGCTTAAACACACATCTTCTTAAAATAACCAACTTTAAACTCAGTTAAGCACAGTTTAGCGCACATAAAACTCGCTTTTAATAGCAAAAACCAACTTTCGCTGAGAAAAACTCAGAAAAAACACAGTTTTATGTTGGTTTAAGTGTGTTTTGGTATGAAAGTGGGTTATTTTTTTGACAAGGGTTATTTTTTACACAATAACCTTTGGTAAACGGCTGGATGCTCACCAATAAAATTTTAGTTTCACATCATCATATTACATTTCTTATTACATGTTATCTTTATCAAAAAGATTTTGATTTAAAATGTTAAAAGAGCAAAATATTTTTAACATCAACATGTATAATATGATAATAAAGTATATATAAGTTTCTTTGAAAAAAGATATAGAAACTGCTAGAAATTAATAGAACATTTAGATATGTTTTCCCTGAAATTCCCAAGTTTGAGTAGTCATCACACGCTCAGACAGGGGAGGTAATCTACACAGGTGCTGCGATAAAACGGCATACGCAATCCCTAACCTAACAATAGCTTACTCTTCCTGCACCAGAATTTCCCGTGCGGTTATGCTACAACAATAATGTGTGAAACAAATTAACATTACAGCAAAATATAAACTTTCATGTTTTTGCTTAGGTGGGGAATTATAGAACAAATATCATAGAGCTATATTCTTACATCTATAGCTATGCTATGCCCCCCCCCCCCCCGCCCCCCGCCCCTGACAAATACTCATTTGGACAAAGACACACATACTAGATATTCTACAGTGGACAAAAACACTTAGGGCCATAATTTAGCAAAAACTGGTAGCAGTCAAAATTGCTTCATGATGTTCAAGAGGAGTCTTAAGCACGCAATGTTGGGAATATATTCAATAGTGGACAAACAGGCAAAGGACCACAATTCTACCAAAATGCATCACAGTCCAAATTCCTTTTTTAACCCATTTATGCCTAGTGGACTCTCCCATTCTTCTAAATTGGATCAATTTATTTCCAAAATTATGGATGTTTAGTATACTTATTTCTATATTTAGAATATTTCTTACAGAAATTCCTTTAAGCAAACAGCGCAGACCCAGATGAGGCGCTGTTTGACAAGGCCTTTTTTCTAGACGCTAGGCATAAATGGGTTAACGAGCTTGGCTCAGAAATCTATTTTTGTTTGGTTTATATTACGTTTCAATCTAACTATGGCGTTTAATAGTCGCATAATTGGGTGAACAATCATCTACACATTAACTTCATTCAAATGTGAAAGCTTGAGCCAGATCAACCAAGTATTGAAAGTTCAAAACACACGCTTCAAGACATACAAACAGACGTACAGATATATCGATGGAAGCCCAGACAAGCTTAATGCCTCACACATAGAAATTAGCATTTTGAAATATTAAAACCATAACCCATGCGCTTTGGGGATTGTAAAAGTAATTTAAAAATTACATCTATATAAATAATGTGACCACTAGGGTGAGGCCAGTTTAATCCCCAGGGGTATGATTTGAATTTTTTTTGTAGAGGATCATTATCAGATGTCACAAACCAATTATATAAGCTTGTGGTTTCATACCCTACATTTGCCGCCATAAGTCGACCTAAAAATGCTCCCAAAATTGACCTTAAAAGTCAACTCAACTTATGGGTGAGGCACTTAATGTTTTATAACAAATCCATATTTCTTATAATTGAAATTAGTTTTCTATATAACTTAATATAAATCATGCCATCACCAGGACAGAGCCAATTTACATTATTTGAACAAACTAGGTGGAGAATCATCATACGCTGTTACATATTTAATACCTAACATATGCTATTTAACAGAAGATTTTAAAGGGCATGGCGTCCATGTGTTTTGAACAAATGTACAGGGGGACCTCCATATAACGTTACATGCCAATACGTAACTTCTGGGCCTGGTCTTTTCAGAGATTCTATTTAATGTTTTCACTATATTTATATACAAAAAACAAGTTACCCCTAAAATGGAGCAAATTTAAACTTCACATACAAGAATTAAAAAAACTTGGAAGAGGACCACCATTCGATGTTCCATACCAAATACCTTACCTATGCGCCTTGAGGTTTCAGAGAATTTTTTAAAAGTTTTTAGAATATACATATGAGGAAAGCAAAAAAAACCCAGGGTGGGAAAAATTTTGACCACAGAAGCATGATTGTCTTGTACATACTAAGTAGAGGACCATCAAAACTTGTTACACATGACTTATAAAAAGCGGTCCCCAAAACTCACACTATTTTTGCACAGGTGAGCTACAAACATACAAAATGCTTCATAATTGCTGATTCTTCAAAAAGAACAAAAAAGACCAACATGCTAAAACAAACTTTAATACTCGGCTAAAAAAGCATACACGAGTAAAAAAGAAAAGTAATGACTGCAGTGTATCTTCTTTAGTAGTTCTATAGAGGTAATGTTAAGTTTTAGAAGAATCTTAGTATTTTGAGTTTAAGGAAAATATTAAAAACATCTAAAGGCAGACAACTTAAATAGGATGATTAGTTGTGGTTATAATAATGTCATTTTAAAACACTCATATATCATGAAGTCCCTGATAAAACATGATTAATGTGCTTGAGCCTTGCTCTGTGAAAATGGGGTTTAATGCATGTGCGTAAAGTGTAGTCCCAGATTAGCCTATGCAGTCCAACCAGGCTTATCAGGGACAACACTTTCTGCTTTTTTTTGTATTTTTCGTTTTAAGGAAGACCCTTCTTGACAACAATCCAGTTTAGGCAGAAAGTGTTGTCCCTGATTAGCCTGTGTAGACTGCACTTTACGCACACGCATTAAACCCCCTTTTCACAGTGCGAGGCTCATTTATATTTCGATGTCTTATAATGATTTCTCTTCTTAAGAAATCTTCTATTTCCAGTGGCACACAAATAATAAATTAATTTTGTTGTGATAAGAAAACATGCATGACATGTCTGAACAACTGATTTTGATGAATTCATAAGCACATGTACATTATCTTGTAAAAAATAATGGCGGACTCAGTTAAAAGTTGTATACTGAAAGGAAAAATCACTTGTATGCATCTAAAAAGAGCTTAGAAAATAAAAACATAAACAACAAGAGATGTGTTTGTCAAAACCACAATGCCCCCTTCAGCACCGCTTTGAAGCCATATATTTGACCTTTACCTAGAATATCAATATCAAGTTGCTATCTTCAATATTTCAAAAGTTATGACCAATGTTAAGTTTTGGGATGGACAGTCAGACTGACGGATTGACAGTCAGATAGACGGACTTTCGGACAGTTAAAAAACTATATGCCAACCTTCGGAGGCATAAAAAGTTACATACAAGTATCAGGAATTGGATTATAAAAATAAGAAAGGAAGTCATATGTTGATTTATCTGAAAAATACCCAGCAAGTGGAGGACATATGAAATACAAAATTTGGCGGATATATAAGGTCTCAACATGGGCCAGGTTACCTATAGCTTGACCGGATATATCTGGTGGCAGCACTGCAATTAGGGTTAGTAACATTTAAGTGTTAAAACAATAAATAGGAAATGACACACTACATTACATTTTTAGCAATTCCACTATAAAAAGCATATGTACAGCTGCTACTCAAACTGTTGATTTCAAAACAACAAACTGGGCTTAATGCAAATGCGTAAAGTGTTGTCCCAGATTCACACAGGCTAGTCAGACATGACTCTTTCCATTTTTATGGAAGTTTTAAAGGGGGACTCTTCTAAAAAAAAACAACCAGTGTAGGCGAAAATTGTTGTCCCTGATTAGACTGTGCAGATTCCTTAGAAGAAACTTGATAATGAGGACACTTCAGGCATGTGTACAAAGCCCAGTTTTCCTAGAACACAGCCCATATTTACTACCTGCCATGACCTTGTTACATCAAAAATGACAAGGCAAACTGCAAATCAGACATCAATTTAAAACACATTTACTGACTTCATTCAGGGTCAAATGGGCTAAATGCATTTGCGCAAAGTGTTGTCCCAGCTAAGTCTGTGAAACTTTACACACTTGCATTAAGCCCAGTTTTCACAGAGAGAGGCATTCATTTTTCCCCATGTGTGTGAGACAGTACCTGGTTCTGCTAGACCCCATGTTGCTGATGGAAGATTGCCGGCGCAGGAACGGTGGGGGATGAGCCTGAGACTCCATGACGCGGCTCAAAAGAGCGGTACTACACACGGCAACAGGACAGGCAAGAGAGAAGAGAGAAAACAAGGATAAACCACATGTGAAGGATTTAATGAGGAACTGTTAAATGTAAGCTATGGAGATTTAATGAGGATATACGTATAAGTGTAAGCTAAGCAGAGATCAGCAGGCCCTTGGCCCATATTATCCATTCTATTCTTAGACTTAAGTATAAAAATACAGAATATTCCTGAAACTCTTATGTTCTAAAACTACATAAAAGTAAAGTCTAGCATAGCAGTTTACACCTATAAAAATTTAATTCTTCATTCAGCACAAGATGTTCATGATATAAGCACCAATTTAGCCAGTATATATGCACAGTATATATGCACACTTGCAAGCTTTTTTATTGAGTGTAAGAATAGTTTTGATTCTTAAAGGGACCTTTTCACTGATTTTGGCATGTATTGAAGTTTATAATTAAATGCTTTATATTGATAAATGTAAACATTTGATCTAGAAAGATCGAGTAAAAAAACAATAATAAAATTAAAGAAAGAAAAAAAGTAACCCTTATCTGGGTTCAATCCTATGACACCTGGAGTAAAAGTCTAACACTTGTCCACTCGGCCATCCTTGCTCATACAATGAGTGAGGTATTTTATACTTTATATAAGCAATCCTTGTAGTGTCACAAAATATAACCACAACAGAAATCTCCAAATTATTCAATGGTTTATAATTTTCAGGTTTTAAAATCTTCAAAAGATGCATATTATGGATATTTTAGAGCACGGTAAATGTTCAGTATTGCAGTTTCCTCATAAATATCATAACAAAAATTTGTGAATCTGAAACAATTTTTTTCAATTATGTCAATTTACCAAAGTGTGAAAAGGCCCCTTCAAGTGTAAGAATGGGTTGGTGAAAACAGGCCAACCCAAAGTCTTAAAGTTTGAGTATA
This sequence comes from Dreissena polymorpha, assembly GCF_020536995.1. Classification (NCBI taxonomy): domain Eukaryota; kingdom Metazoa; phylum Mollusca; class Bivalvia; order Myida; family Dreissenidae; genus Dreissena; species Dreissena polymorpha. The sequence continues at coordinate 18,410,461 of NC_068368.1, read as the reverse complement.
ACTATATTCATTTTATTAAGATATACCAAATGTCAGCTCAGGAGCAATTCAAAAATGTCAGCTAGGGAGAAATTATACCAACTAGAATCAAGTTAATTTTATAAGCTTCAATACAATAATGTAACTTACGCCTGTGCATGGTCCATGGGAGGCTGGTTGGTCTGCAGTTTGGGGTCAAATATCTTGCCAAGGATGTCCTTCAGCTCTTCTTCCGACTTTCCTGGATATAGAGTCCGTAACACGGACTCCAGTTCTTCTTTAGGGATTGTTCCAACACGCACAAGGCCGGCTATGAACTCCATCTCCTTTAAGTCACAAGACAGTCCCATCAGGTTAAAAAAATTATTTGAAAATACCTGTCAAACTTAAACTTAAAATTTTTCTGCAATGACATCACTATTCATTTCACTCTCCTAATTTACCGAATCCTTATCCAATTAAGGAATCGCCCTCACCACCGCTTTATGGTTCCCCTCCTTTCCCCAATCCTCACTTTTAGTTACCTCTCCATACTTTCATTTTCTTCCTCTATTTCATCTCCTCACATTTTGTTCGCCTTACATTACCCCAATACTCTTTTACTTCCACCTCCCTCAATTTGCCCCACCCCCAGACAGATGGACAGAAAGACCTCCATCCAGTATGTTGCCTTATAATTTGTATCTATGAGTAAACAAAATAGCTTGAGGTTGCCAAAAGGGAAAGGCTAAATGAGTCACATTATGTCCATTTTCTGAGGATAAAAATCAGTGTTTTATAAGAATCATCATTAGTACACTAAAATACTGTCGGAATCAAACTTAAGTGTTCATGAAGCAATCAAATTGAATGTCCAATTTCTATCTTTAGAATGATGACAGTAAAATGTGGAACCAGAAATGCACTGTAGCTTTAGTAAAAGTCAAAACTCTGAAAAATCTGTCACAAATTGATATATTTTAAATTAATGTTCTTTTACCATCTTCATTAATTTACATACTTTGCAATAAAAAATTTCTTAAGTGTCCGAACTAATACCTTTTATTATATACCACTATTTTCTGGCACAAACATGTTAATAATACAACACTTTGTAAATTTGAAAATCTTTATTGGCACAAGCATTTCTGTTTCAATTCCACAAAAGTATCCAAACTACTTCTTTATATAAGCCTCCTACTGGGAAAACTGTGCTTAATGCATGTGCATAAAGTGTCATCCCAGATCAGACTAAACTGTGCTTAATGCATGTGTGTAAGTGTCATCCCAGATCAGCCTAAACTGTGCATAATAATGCATGTGCGTAAGTGTCATCCCAGATCAGACTAAACTGTGCTTAATGCATGTGCATAAAGTGTCATCCCAGATCAGACTAAACTGTGCTTAATGCATGTGCGTAAGTGTCATCCCAGATCAGACTAAACTGTGCTTGATGCATGTGCGTAAGTGTCATCCCAGATCAGACTAAACTGTGCTTAATGCATGTGCATAAAGTGTCATCCCAGATCAGACTAAACTGTGCTTAATGCATGTGCGTAAGTGTCATCCCAGATTAGCCTAAACTGTGCTTAATGCATGTGCATAAAGTGTCATCCCAGATCAGCCTAAACTGTGCTTAATGCATGTGCATAAAGTGTCATCCCAGATCAGACTAAACTGTGCTTAATGCATGTGCATAAAGTGTCACCCCAGATCAGACTAAACTGTGCTTAATGCATGTGCATAAAGTGTCATCCCAGATCAGACTAAACTTTGCTTAATGCATGTGCATAAAGTGTCATCCCAGATCAGACTAAACTGTGCTTAATGCATGTGCATAAAGTGTCATCCCAGATCAGACTAAACTGTGCTTAATGCATGTGCATAAAGTGTCATCCCAGATCAGACTAAACTGTGCTTAATGCATGTGCATAAAGTGTCATCCCAGATCAGCCTTAACTGTGCTTAATGCATGTGCATAAAGTGTCATCCCAGATCAGACTAAACTGTGCTTAATGCATGTGCATAAAGTGTCATCCCAGATCAGCCTTAACTGTATTTTTTTCTAGAAAGAGACTTCCTTTAAACATAAAATTCCATTATAATGAAAAGAGTTGTCCCTGATAAGCTTGTGTGGACTGCACAGGCTAATCTGTTAAACACTTTGTGTACATGCATTACACCCTGTTTTCCCAGAACGTGTCCAATTTTCATGTATAATACCCTACCTGGTCTTGAACTGCCTTGCGTTTGCAGACTTCATATTCGTGTCTAACCTGCTCTAGCGTCTGGCTGATCTCTCTCTCCAACTGGTTTCTGATTACAATATGACAGTTTAAGTTTCATATCGAACATGGAACAATAATAACATTTGAACAACATTATTTATTAGTTGTTCAGAACAGCCAGAACAAATTGAACAAGAAAGCCATGGGCTCTGAGACCCTTGAGAACTAAACTATTTTTAAATCGTGGACTTCAGAAGAATAAAAATAGTATATGAAACAATATTTCATTTGTACGAACCTGGTGCATATGTTTTTCATCAAAATTAATCAGAACCATTTTCAAACTAGCTGATATATCATTACAACCGATGTTCTGACCAAGTTTTATAAGGATTGGACAATATATGTCACTTAAGAGTGTCAACAAGGTTATACTATAGCCTTATCTGGAAAACTGCCCTGCCATGTTTTTCAACAGACCCCCGAAACATATTTTAATCAGCTGAGATAAGAACAAATTTTCTGACCTTGCCAATTCTTAAGAAGAGTGGACAATAAATGTGACTTCTAGAATGTAATGAAGATTTTATGAGAGCCATATAAAGAAAACTGCCCCGACCCCTGGCAGCTATGTTTTTCAGCAGAATGGAACCTTGCTTGAACTCTACCCATACATGTTTATCATCAGAAGAAATATTCTGATACAATTTCATGAAGATTGGAGGATAAATGTGACTTCTATAGCCATAAAAGCGGTCGTTTAACCATTGCATTCATTTTTCCTGTAGAAGCTGGTTTATAAGATTTTAGTTCCTGTATTTCTGTCAGTTACTACCAACTGCCTGACTTGAATCAGAGGCAGGGAGACCAATCCACACACAAGTTATGTTGCCAAGCTGGGAACCATGAGTTCTGACAAACAAAAAGAACTTATATATTATGCCTAACAACTGTTTAATCAATTAACAAACCAACCTCATCTTTTCCATGGACACCATATGCTTATGGATGAGCAACATTTTTTTAATTTTTGCAGCGGTCTTGTTTGGAGCAGCCAGGTTCTTGAGTTCTTCGTCTTGCATGGAAATCATCGACTTCTCCCTCTGCTGGAGACGCATCTGTAGCTTCTCTCGTAGGGCCTGACAGCATGGGGAAAACATGCAAAACTAGGGCGGGTACTCACCAGCACATTAGATTTAAGAATAAAGAATAGACTAACAACCAAGACAAATATGTTCAGCTTTTGCACATATGCAGGCTACAAATGTTACCTATGTCATAAGTAAACACTCACATATCTTTAAGTTAATGACAGGCTGACAAACATTATATATGTCATAAGTAAACACGCATATATCTTTAAGTCAATGACAGGCTGACAAACATTATATATGTCATAAGTAAACACTCCTATATCTTTAAGTCAATGACAGGCTGACAAACATTATATATGTATTTCAGCCTTGCTCTGGGAAAAGGGGGTTTAATGTGTGTGTAGTGTTGTCCCAGATTAGCCTGTTCGGTCCACACAGGCTTATCAGGAACGATATGATGCACGTGCATAAACTGTTATCCCAGATTAGCCTGTTCAGTCCACACAGGCTAATTAAGGACAACACTTTCCGCTTTCACTGGATTTTTGTTTAGAACAGACATTCTTTAAAGGAAAAATTCCATAAAAGCAGAAAGTGGTTCCTTAATAAGCCTGTGCAGACTCCACAGGCTAATCTGGGAAGTCACTTTATGCACATGCATTATGCCCAGTTTTCCCAAAACGAACCTCACTTGTCTTTTAAACTCTGATAACCAGAACTACCACTTAAATGATCGAAATTGTGATAATTTTTTAAACATTCTGACAATTTACATTAAGTCATAAGCCCCAATCAATCACAGTGTAGCAGTAAAATTTAAGATCATTGGAATTATTGGTAAACCTCTGCAATTAAATGATGCTATAAATCAGAACAGTTGTCATGCTTCCCCTTGATCATAATGTAACATTAAAAAAGAAAAGTTACATATTCACCTCTTCTATACTTTACAGTATCCAAATTAATTTTTCGAAAGAATTTTACATAAAATTATTTACCACGCATTTCACGCACCTATGTATAGGCACCCAGCTGCTTTTTCAAGCATATTTTTAAGTTTGCTTAATGGAAAATAATAAAGCAATTACAGCTACCTTTTTTACTTTTTGTCTGTTTATGTGACGTTGTTGCTCAGCAATATCATACTAATTAACTTTTAAAAAAATATTCAATTCTGATCGTTAATACCATTTCAAGAAAGAATACCCAATAAACATTTATTCAAGAATCCAAATTAAATAAGAAAAAAGTCTTATAAAGCAATTATTTACATTGTATTTCTATGAGGTTATGTGCGTATATGTTCAAAACAGGGTTAAAAACATAGACAACTTACCTTTTAAAGTACATAATTATGTTTAAAATTACATTATAATGCATCAATAATTTTGAATTAATAGTTTTTTTCAGCTGATTTGGATTGTTTAAACATGATTTATTTTCAATTTTTTAACAAGAGGGCCTTGGGCAGCTCACCACAGATGGGAAGGAACTGAACAATTCTGAGAAGGTGGAGTTCAGAATAATTAAAGTACTTTATGAAACATAAATATTAAATGTCAATGCTCAATGTTATTTCTAAACTCAGCTGACTCATAAGAACAAATGATCCGAACAAGTTTCATGAAGATTACACTTCCTTCTAGAGTGTTAACAAGTTTTGGACCTCACATAGTCCAGTTTTGGTCTCAGACAAGATATCATAAAGACAAGGTTCTGACCATGTTTCATTTAGATTGCATAATAAATGTGGGCTCCAGAGTGTTCACAAGGTAAATGTTGAAGATGGCTGACAAACTTTTGTCTGTTAATATAGACTCACCATTTCCTGACTCTGACGCTGCTTTTCCAGCCTCTGATTCAGAACTTCTTGTTCCTGAAGAAGAAAACAATACACTGAACAATTTTTATCTTGATTGAAGTCCATACTGGCTAATCAGGTAAAACACTTTCTCCTTTTATGGTGATCATGGTATTTTCCTTTAAAGGAAGTCTCTTCTTAGCAAAAATCCAGTCTATGCGGGCAGTGTTGTCCCTGATTAGTCTATTAATCTAGAATGTTTTGCTAATTACACCAGTGATAGTCTTTATATATATATATTCAAATACTGGACACATTTTTCTTGGTTCTAAGATAAAGTCTACTATAAGCCGCACCTCCTGATGTCGTTTGATGACAGCCTGTGTTTCTGGGTCAGACAGGACCCCCCGTGAGTTGAGGTCGTCTATCAGATTGGTCTTCAGGTTGTGAATTGCACGCTGCTGTTCCTCTATCTTGGCCAGCTGAAAAGAATGACCAGTGAACATTTTGCAATTCCCAGAGAACATTAAAATAGTCCTTGCAATTCCCAGTGAACATTAAAATAGTCTAAAGAAAAGAATGCCCGAAGAACATACAGCCATTCCCAATGAAAATTCAACTGTTCCAGTAAGAATTGACAAAATCATAGTGAACATTTATAAATTCCCATACACAACTAAAAGAACATTTAACCATTCCAAGAGAACATTTTAAATTAGATTACATTTAACAATTTAGAAAAACATTTTAAAAATGATTCCAGTTACAATTAAAAAATCAACACATGATCATGAACCTTCCAAGAAAACTTTAAACCATTCCCAGTAAATCATTTTAAATGAACATAAAACCATTCCTAGTGAACATAAAACCATTCCTAGTGAACATTGAACCATTCCTAGTGAGCATTAAACCATTCCTATTGAACATTTAATAGTTTCTAGTAAATATTTAACCATTCCTCATGAAAATTTACATTCCTAGTGAACATTAAACCATTCATTGTGAACATAAAACCATTCCTATTGACCATTAAACGATTCCTATTGAACATTTAATAGTTTCTAGTAAATATTTAACCATTCCTCATGAAAATTTACATTCCTAGTGAACATTAAACCATTCATTGTGAACATAAAACCATTCCTATTGACCATTAAACGATTCCTATTGAACATTTAATAGTTTCTAGTAAATATTTAATCATTCCTCGTGAACATTTACATTTCTAGTGAACATTAAACCATTCATTGTGAACATAAAACCATTCCTATTGACCATTAAACGATTCCTATTGAACATTTAACATTTCCCAAAGAACATTAAACCATTCATTGTGAACATTAAATCATTACTAATAAACATTTACATATCTAGTGAACATTAAACCATTCCTAGTAAACGTTTAACATTTCCCAAAGAACATAAAACCATTCATTGAGAACATTAAATAATTCCTAGTGAACATTTACATATCAAGTGAACATAAAACCATTCCTAGTGAACATTTAACATTTTCCAAAGAACATAAAATCATTCCTTGTGAACATTAAAACATTCGCAGTGAATATTAAACCATTTCAAAGTAAACATTAAACCATTTGTAGTGAACATGAATTCATTCCTAGTAAGCATAAGACCACTCCTAGTGAACATTAAACAATTCCCAGTGAAGAACATTAAACAATTCCCAGTAAACATTAAACAATTCCCAGTGAAGAACATTAAACAATTCCCAGTAAACATTAAACAATTTCAAGTGAAGAACATTAAACAATTCCCAGTACACATTAAACAATTCCCAGTGAAGAACATTAAACAATTCCCAGTAAACATTAAACAATTCCAAGTGAAGAACATTAAACAATTCCCAGTAAACATTAAACAATTTCAAGTGAAGAACATTAAACAATTCCCAGTAAACATTAAACAATTCCCAGTGAAGAACATTAAACAATTCCCAGTAAACATTAAACAATTCCAAGTGAAGAACATAAAACAATTCCCAGTAAACATTAAACAATTCCAAGTGAAGAACATTAAATAATTCCCAGTAAACATTAAACAATTTCAAGTAAAGAACATTAAACCATTCCCAGTAAACATTAAACAATTCCAAGTGATGAACATTAAACAATTCCCAGTAAACATTAAACAATTCCAAGTGAAGACTAAACCATTCAAAGTGAACGTTATAATGTCCAGTAAAGCTTGAACCATTTCCAGTAATTACATACTGTTCTACAATGTGCAACACTGCCTAACATTGTGATTTAAGCAAGTTTTAATATGAATTTTCATATCATTTTTCATAGATAATTCAATATAATGAATATGTGATATTTATTAAGCAACATCTGTTCAAGGAAACAACCATTCCCTCTTGGGATACAAAATAAAGCTCCAATAATGCTAATTAAGGGATTGCGCAAAAGTGCAGTTGCGCCCGTTTAAGGTCTGATTAGCTAGTTTTCTTTCCAATAAATAATTTTGCCCCACTTTGGCATTAAAAAACTGTGTGTGACTTATACATGGTTGCGCGTTATACACGGGAAAACTCAGTTATTTAATCCTTCAGAAACATACCTCTTTAGCCTTGGAGAGCTGCAGTTGAGCCACGAGTGCCCCCAGCCTCTCCTCCTGGTCCTTGAGAGCCAGGGAGCGCTCCTTCAGCATCTCTACACGGATCTGAAACATCGTACAGGCATTAAGAAGCCTCGGTATGGGAAAACAGGGCTTAATGCATGTGCGTAAAATATGTTGTCCCAGACATCTTTTATGTGCATGATTGTTAAATATAACCAAATTTATGCTGTTTTTTGGTGTGTGTTTTTTCACAGCAGAGTAAAAATTTTAGTTGTAAAACATTAATTTTAAGTATATTGGTTTGTGTCATAAAAGTATAAAAAAGGTCAGCAAGTTTTTATGAGCTGTGAATCAGTCTTCCTACTTTTTTTGATACCTCTGCAGCACACTGACTATTTATTAAATATTTTAACGCTTTAATCCTGGACCTTTAAATGTTTTCAAATGCCTATAGTCTACTCACAGACTCGAGTTCTGTATCCCAGTCCATCTTTCGTCCCTGAAGCACGGCCATCTTCTGCTCGACGTGTTCTTTCATCAACTCCAGCTTCTTACGCTGCGACGCCTCGTCCCCAGAATCCTCATCGGTGTTCTCGATCTGCCGACGCTGGGTCTAAACATAGACATGAAATGAGCATGTGCCTAAAGTATTGTATGAGATTAGCCTGTGCAGTTTGCAAGGCTAATCAGCGCCAACAATTTCCGTCTTAACTGGATGTTCACTAAGGAAAGATGTCCTTTAAATGAAAAATTCTATTTACACTGAAAGTGTTGTTGTCATTCATTTCCATGTACAAACTGCTCAAGGTAATCTGGGACAACACTTAAGCACAAGCATTAAGCCTTTTTTTCTCCAAAATGCAAACATAAAAACTGTCAGTTAAAACAGTGACATTGTTCAATCCAATTGAGGCCAAATAGGGCCACATTCACAAAACAATCAAGTACCACTTTTTTCACAAATGTTAACATGAAAATATCAAGTACTGGCAAGTTAATGTTTAATTTTTATTTAAAGTTTGTGGGACTATTAACAAGTAAGTATCATGTGCAATATAATATTTTATAATTCAATTTATCGTGGGTCAATATAACCCTGACAGTCACAGCCAACACACCTCTTTTTCCTTGTGCTGTTTAAGCTGCAGTTTCTCCATCTGAGCAGAGCGCCGCTGGGCGATCTTTTCTTCGATCATACGCTTTTGGCGCAGTTTGTTCAGTGTCAGACTGTGGAATATGGAAATACATATGTAGCATCACTAAGAATACGAGAAAACAAAAGTAGCATCGCTAAGAAAGAGTGGTGTGAGACTGTGGAATATGGAAATATATATGTAGCATCACTAAGAGTGCGGAATACAGCAATACATATGAAGCATCATTATGAAAGAGTGTGGGATACGGGAAAACAAACATAGCATTACTGAGAAACAGTGCTAATGAATCAGTAAAAATCACTGTGGTATAAGGGAATATATATGAACGATCACAAAGACAGAATGTCAGATTGTGGAATACAGGAATGCATATGTAGCATCATTATAAAAGAGTGTTGTATATGGGAATACATATCTTGCATCACTGAGAAAGAGTAGTCTCAGAATGTGGAATATGCAAATACATTTGTAGCTTCAATAGGAAAGCTGTCATCACTTAAAAAGAGAGTGGAATATAGAAATACATATGTAGCATCACAAAGAAAGAGTGTGGAAATTGGGGAATTTAAATGTAGCTGCACAAAGAAAGAATGGTGCCAGAATGTTGAACAAGGGAATACAAATGTAAATACAACAAGACTATTGCCAAGCAATACAGTCCCCTACCGGATCCACCATTGTCAAAAATTCCACCATTGTCAGAATTTGTGTTGTTGTTGCCATAGCAACCAGAATATTTGATGTAGGAACAAAATGAAATGACATGCATAATGTCCATATTGCCATCTATCCATGTTTCAAGTTTCATGAAAAAATATTAAGAACTTTGAAAGTTATCGCAGGATCCAGAAAACCACCATTTTCAGCAGTATTTCTAGTCTATTTGTTGCCATAGCAACCAGAATTTTTGACGTAGGAACAAAATGAAATAACGTGCATAATGTACATATTGCCATCTATCCATGTTTCAAGTTTCATGAAAAAATATTAAGAACTTTTTAAGTTATCGCAGGATCCAGAAAAGTGTGACTGAATGACAGACTGACAGACAGACAGAGCGCTAACCATAAGTCCCTCCGGTGAAACTGGTAGGGGACGGAAATAAATAGTTAAGACAATTTAATATTAACAGTGCTTACTCTGCTTTTGCACAATAAGCAAATGGCTACAAGTTGACATATTTAGTTTATGAAATTTCCTTATGCAACATGGCTACAACAATTTCTTCATAAAACCCAATAAAATAGCCAAAATCAGAAGATTTTTACCATACCAAAGCAACTTAGGCTACAGAACATTGGGAGCCAGTGAAAGTCCGGTTTATTTATGTAAATGCATGAAAAACATAAAAAAAACATCAAAATGTGGACCGACCTGTTTTCAAGTTTCACCATCTGTTTCTCATGTTCTTTTAGGATCCTCTCTCTTTCATCATCTGACATGGACACCTGACTGTTCACCAACTTACTGCAAAGGAACAAATACTTGTATACAGTGTCTTTCCAATTATATAGCATATGAGGTACATATTTTTATGATCACACCTATACACCTATACAGCATACACATATCAGCCTCACTCTGGGATAATGGGAGATAATGCAGGTGTGTAAAATGACGTCCCAGATAAGCCCGTGCAGTCCGCACATGCTAATCTTAGACTAAACTAATTTGACTAAACTGATTTTTGTTTAGGTGAGACTCTTGTTTAACAAAAATTCCATAAAAGAATTGTCGATGATTTAAGCCTATGCAGACACATGCATTAAAGATAATTTTCCAGACCAAAACTCATATATTTAAGCATATAAACTATGTTCAAATCATTAATATTAAATAGCAAGCCTTATGCTAGTTTTGGCCTAAATATGTTGAACTGCCTTTTGACTACAGATACATATACAGTAAATTTTTAGAAAGCGATGAACCTCACGACATTAAAAGCTTCCCTATCCACATAATCCCCTCACCTGACTACATTATAACCCTCACCTGACCAAATTATCTGCTCATTTGATCAAAGTATCACCTCATCTGAAGGCGTTATGGCATCATTATATCCTAACCACTTGATCAAATTACCATAACATTATCCCCTCAGCTAACCATATCATCACCACATTATCACTTAACCACATCATGGTCCTATCATCTCTGACCACATCAACACCAAATTATCCCCTCAGCTTACGACATTATCTGCTCACCTGAACACATTAGTTCCTTGCCTTACCCCATTGTCCCTTCACCACACCACATTATACCCTAACCAGAGCACACTATCCCCTATCTGTGCTACAATATGCCCTAATCATAACACATTATCCCATCACCTGACCACAGTATCATCTTAAATTACCACATTATCCCTTCACCTAACCATAATATCCCCTCACCTAACCAGATTACCCCCTTACCTGAACACAGTATCCCCTCTCTAGACCATATAACCACCACATTATCCCCTCACCTGAACACATTATCCCCTCCCTAGACCTCATTATCCCATCACCTGATCACATTATCCCCTCATCTAACCATATTTACCCCTCTCCTGACCAAATTATCATCCAGCAATCACATTATCATCATACCTGACCATATTAAGGCCTCATCATCTCTAAACCACATTACCAAATAAGTATCCACACACTTAACCACATTATCCCTTCAGTCTACCACATTATGACCTCATCATCACCTGTCCTCATAAGCACCACATTATCCACTCACCTGACCACATAATTCACTCACCTGACCACATTATCTGCACACCTGACCACATTATCCACTCACCTGACCACATAATTCACTCACCTGACCACATAATCCACTCACCTGACCACATTATCCACTCACCTGCAACATTGTCCACTCACCTAACTACATTATCCACTCACCTGACCACATTATCCACTCACTTGACCACATATTTCACTCACCTGACCACATTATTCACTCACCTGACCACATTATCTGTACACCTGCCCACATTATCCACTGACATAACCACATTATCTGCACACCTGACCACATTATCCACTCACCTGACCACATGATCTGCTCACCTGACCACATGATCTGCTCACCTGACCACATGATCAGCTCACCTGACCACATTATCTGCTCACCTGACCACATTATATGCTCACCTGACCACATTATCTGCACACCTGACCTCATTATCCACTCACCTGACCACATGATCTGCTCACCTGACCACATTATCTGCTCACCTGACCACATTATCTGCACACCTGACCACATTATCTGCTCAACTGACCACATAATCTGCACACCTGACCACATTATCTGCTCACCTGACCACATTATCTGCACACCTGACCACATTATCTGCACACCTGACCACAATATCTGCTTACCTGACCACATTATCTGCACAACTGACCACAATATCTGCTTACCTGACCGCATTATCTGCTCACCTGACCACATTATCCTCGTACTCCCTCAGCTGCTGCTGCTCTTCTTTCTCGGCCTCCTTGCGCTGGTTCCATTGCTCACGGCTCTCCTCCAGCCGCTCCTGAAGTTTCTTCAACTGTTTGTCGCGGTTTCGAGCCTGCGCTGCCCTCAGAGCCTCGATCTCACGCTTATGGTCGGCCAACAGCTGGTCTACCTTGGCCCTGTCGTTACCTACAACAATTCTGTACTATAAGCCTCGTTCTGGGAAAACTGCGCCTAATGCATGTGCATTAAGTATCGTCCCAGGTAAGCCTGTGCAGTGTGCCACTTTCCGCGAAAGCAACATTTAGTTAGAAGAGAGAAGCGGAAAGTGTAGTCCCTGATAAGCAACATTAAGTTAGAAGAGAGAAGCAGAAAGTGTAGTCCCTGATAAGCAACATTTAGTTAGAAGAGAGAAGCAGAAAGTGTAGTCCCTGATAAGCAACATTTATTTAGAAGAGAGAAGCAGAAAGTGTAGTCCCTGATAAGCATCATTTAGTTAGAAGAGAGAAGCAGAAAGTGTAGTCCCTGATAAGCAACATTTATTTAGAAGAGAGAAGCAGAAAGTGTAGTCCCTGATAAGCATCATTTAGTTAGAAGAGAGAAGCAGAAAGTGTAGTCCCTGATAAGCATCATTTAGTTAGAAGAGAGAAGCAGAAAGTGTAGTCCCTGATAAGCAACATTAAGTTAAAAGAGAGAAGCGGAAAGTGTAGTCCCTGATAAGCAACATTAAGTTAGAAGAGAGAAGCGGAAAGTGTAGTCCCTGATAAGCAACATTAAGTTAGAAGAGAGAAGCGGAAAGTGTAGTCCCTGATAAGCAACATTAAGTTAGAAGAGAGAAGCGGAAAGTGTAGTCCCTGATAAGCATCATTTAGTTAGAAGAGAGAAGTGGAAAGTGTAGTCCCTGATAAGCAACATTTAGTTAGAAGAGAGAAGCGGAAAGTGTAGTCCCTGATAAGCAACATTTAGTTAGAAGAGAGAAGCGGAAAGTGTAGTCCCTGATAAGCATCATTTAGTTAGAAGAGAGAAGCGGAAAGTGTAGTCCCTGATAAGCAACATTAAGTTAGAAGAGAGAAGCAGAAAGTGTAGTCCCTGATAAGCATCATTTAGTTAGAAGAGAGAAGTGGAAAGTGTAGTCCCTGATAAGCAACATTAAGTTAGAAGAGAGAAGTGGAAAGTGTAGACCCTGATAAGCAACATTTAGTTAGAAGAGAGAAGCAGAAAGTGTAGTCCCTGATAAGCATCATTTAGTTAGAAGAGAGAAGCAGAAAGTGTAGTCCCTGATAAGCAACATTAAGTTAGAAGAGAGAAGCGGAAAGTGTAGTCCCTGATAAGCAACATTAAGTTAGAAGACAGAAGGGGAAAGTGTAGTCCCTGATAAGCAACATTTAGTTAGAAGAGAGAAGCGGAAAGTGTAGTCCCTGATAAGCATCAGTTAGTTAGAAGACAGAAGGGGAAAGTGTAGTCCCTGATAAGCAACATTTAGTTAGAAGAGAGAAGCGAAAAGTGTAGTCCCTGATAAGCATCATTTAGTTAGAAGAGAGAAGTGGAAAGTGTAGACCCTGATAAGCAACATTAAGTTAGAAGAGAGAAGCGGAAAGTGTAGTCCCTGATAAGCATCATTTAGTTAGAAGAGAGAAGCGGAAAGTGTAGTCCCTAATAAGCAACATTTAGTTAGAAGAGAGAAGCGGAAAGTGTAGTCCCTGATAAGCAACATTTAGTTAGAAGAGAGAAGCGGAAAGTGTAGTCCCTGATAAGCATCATTTAGTTAGAAGAGAGAAGTGGAAAGTGTAGACCCTGATAAGCAACATTAAGTTAGAAGAGAGAAGCGGAAAGTGTAGTCCCTGATTAGCAACATTTAGTTAGAAGAGAGAAGCGGAAAGTGTAGTCCCTGATAAGCATCATTAAGTTAGAAGAGAGAAGCGGAAAGTGTAGTCCCTGATAAGCATCATTAAGTTAGAAGAGAGAAGCGGAAAGTGTAGTCCCTGATAAGCAACATTAAGTTAGAAGAGAGAAGCGGAAAGTGTAGTCCCTGATAAGCAACATTAAGTTAGAAGAGAGAAGCAGAAAGTGTAGTCCCTGATAAGCAACATTTAGTTAAAAGAGAGAAGGGGAAAGTGTAGTCCCTGATAAGCAACATTAAGTTAGAAGAGAGAAGCGGAAAGTGTAGTCCCTGATAAGCATCATTTAGTTAGAAGAGAGAAGCGGAAAGTGTAGTCCCTGATAAGCAACATTAAGTTAGAAGACAGAAGGGGAAAGTGTAGTCCCTGATAAGCATCATTTAGTTAGAAGAGAGAAGCGGAAAGTGTAGTCCCTGATAAGCATCATTTAGTTAGAAGAGAGAAGCGGAAAGTGTAGTCCCTGATAAGCCTGAGCGGTCTGGGACATTAATTAACACGTATGCATTAAGACCCATTTTCCCAATGTAAGGCTTATATGATACAAAATATTTTTACGGGAAAAAATAACTAAACTGTGGCAAGAGAACTATAGTCAGTTTGACAACTGAAGTTCGCGTTATATCATTTTAAGATTTGCTTAAATAAACATAGATGTATTTTGCACTAAATACGAGTAAACTATCACTTATAATTACTCCAATTGGGAAAAATACCAGTTACACGCCAATAGGGTAAAATTAGTGAGAAAACAACTGAAATTGGGAAAATATTATTAAGAAAATCTTAAGATTTTGAATTATGGGTCTTTTAAAGGCTTGGTACAAAAATGCACAAACTTATCTTAATTTTTGCAAAATGGTCATTTTCAGTGCTAATTTTATATGTTCACTTGAAGATAAAGCGCTATTAAAACAAAATTGATGCCTTTTTTCCTTTTGGGAATGGTGCATGGCATATGGAATCCTGTTATTTTTCTGTGATTGGTTAAGTGCCATTAAGATGTACTTTATAAAAAAGGAAAAAATCACTTTCCACCTACCATCCAGTTTCTCCAACAGATGTGTATTCACATTCCTCAAATCACTCTCAGTCTGGGTTGCGATCTCTGAGCGTAGCTTGGCGAGCTGCTCTATGTTCTCGTTATCAATCTCGTTCTCCAGATTAGCCTTCTCAACTCTCTGCTGAGACAACAGCTTCAGTCGACCATCAGCATACGTGACAGGGTCTGTAATACCAGCGTAGCTTATCAATCATGTATAATAGCCTTTTACCACTTAGATACATATTTTCATTCATTGTAGTCCCTTAAGTTATACTTAAATAAATATCCTTCCATACTAAATTCAAGTTTTAAAGGCCTCATTTCCAACCCGTAGTTACTGATGAGCAGCTAAGCAGCATAAAACCTGAACAGACTGAGAGATTATACTCGCAGGCTGTTCTGGTTTTATGCTTGTTGCAAAAGCCATTTTCACTTTGCTTCTTATGGGGAAAAGGATAGACATGTTTTCTTGCACAGTTATGATTTGATTTTTAGTGTAAACAACATTACTATTGATGGGACATTCATGTTTGGTGATGTTGGGCTTTGGAAAATCCACAAAGATAACATAACACATCGAAAAATGACAGAAACAATTTCCTCTTTTGCTTTCCAAAATCAGAAATTCTTCAATTAAGGTGTCCACAAAAAGTATTTTTATTACCATGAAATTTCCTTCCAACAAATGTAAATTATTTTACAGTAAAATATTTTACTAATAATTGAAAAAATATATAATTTTTTATTATTTATAATAAATATGTTACTGAAATGTTAAATGGAAATTAATAGAATTGCAAACATGTCAATTCATGATACATGGTGCTTAACCAGTAAGCCTTGACAACAATCAAATGGTACCTTACATTTGTCTCACAATTTTCAAGAATTCATTTGAACTTAGTACTGGAAATACTGAACTGAAAGCATGTGTGAAAAGATTTGCCTCTGATTAGCCTTTGTGGTCTTCACATGCTAATTAGGGGCAGCACTTTCCACCTGTGTGGTCTTCACATGCTAATTAGGGGCAGCACTTTCCACATGTGTGGTCTTCACATGCTAATTAGGGGCAGCACTTTCCACATTTTGAGTAGTTTTTTGTTTGAAGGTCTCTTCTTAACCCTTTGCATGCTGGGAAATTTGTCGTCTGCTAAAAATGTCATCTGCTGAATTTCTAAAATTAGCATTTTCTTCTACTTTTTATCAAAGAATACTATCAGAATAGCAAACAGTTTGGATCCTGATGAGACGCCACGTTTTGTGGCGTCTCATCTGGATCCAAACTGTTTGCAAAGGCCTTTAAAATTCGGTTCCAGCACTGAAAGGATTAGCAAAAATCCAGTAAAGTTGGACAGTGTTGTCCCTGATTAGCATTTGCAGACTGCACAGGCTTATCAGGGATGACACTTTACACACATGCTTTCAGCTTAGTTATCCAAGACCACAACTCATTTAAGATTCAAATCACACCTATGGGCCCCTCAGTCTGCATCTCGGCACACTTCCTGTCATATTCCCGAATTTCAGCCTCGTGCTCTTTTTCCAGATCGCTAAGACGCTTTTTCTTCAGATCACTGAGACGCTTGTGTAGTGCTGACTCCTGATTGGCTCGGTCCTTCTCCATTTTATCCTTGATCGTGATCATTTCTGCCTTCGCTTGATCGATCAGAACGTTTGCATCTGCAGCCGAGATGGCCTTGGCTCTGACATGGCAAAACACATAATATAAAATTAAGGAACTTGTGCATAAATTTCCCCTTTTATTATAAAGGCAAGAACAAGAGTCGAATACAAATTAACACATGTTATGTCCAAAGTTAGACATAATTTTAGAGTCCACTGGTTTAAATTCAAACTATATGCCAATTATACATATCATCAAATTTCATGTGAAGGAAATTAAATAAATCCACATATGCATCTGAATATGAGTCTAGTTTTTACCATATTTGACGGCTACGTACTTTTTCATGGCTTCAATAGCCCCGATCTGGTGGCCGGCCACTGTGTTCAACAGGTCGTCATTGTCGTCCTCCTGGGTTTCCTGTCACACAAGAGACACCTGCATCACTATACATTCATTTGATTATTACACAGAGAATAGTCCTCAAAATTAACACTAACACACTCGCAAGATGCAAAATAAAAATTGAGGGTAAAGTATGTATTAATATATGTTGTAAACTTTTTTTCATTCTTCATTTTAACCTGTCATTTTCAAAATAATGGCATCTTTATCAAAAAGAATATAAGCAGAAAAACTGCTCCAAGTCAATCTGGTGCGATGTCAAAAAATAAAATCAAAAGTTTTGGATAATTGGGTCTTATGCTGGTTAATTTGACTAATGATACATGTTTATGGGGCCGTAAAGACTAGGATTGTCACAGGTATAGGTTGTCCTTACTATAGGATGTTCTGGAGACTCAGTGGTATACATTTACATGCAGGCCTACAGGGTTCAGTGTTTGCTGTTGAAGATTAATAATAGAACACAACAAATTTTCAATTTCTATGATTGATTTGGTCATGCCTTTAAAATATGTAAAAATAATAAACTATTTGTTCATTTAATTAATGTCAGAAGAACAAAATGTTTTAGTGCCATTTAGAAGAGTTTGTTAATTCTTAATGAAAATAGAAGGAAACAAGAAACCGTCGGAGATGGGTGATGCTCCCCAAAGTTTTTTTTTGTCACAATATTGCACTGTATTTTCAGATAAAAGGAAACGTCTTGAGGGCACAGTAGTTGGGGGGACAAAGATTTTTTTTATATAAAATTTCAAAGGGCCATAACTCTGTGAAAAACCATCCGACCAGAACCCCCTGATAATATGCACATCTCCTCTTGGTAGTGAAGCTTCCCATAAAGTTTCATTGAATTCCGGTCATTAGTTGCTGAGAAATAGCCCGGACAAGAATTGCACTATATGTACAGTTAATGGAAAATTTCAAAGGGCCATAACTCTGTAAAAAATCATCCGACCAGAACCCGCTGATAATATGCACATCTTCTCTTGGTAGTGAAGCTTCCCATAAAGTTTCATTGAATTCCGGTCATTAGTTGCTAAGAAATAGCCCGGACAAGAATTGCACTATATGTACAGTTAATGGAAAATTTCAAAGGGCCATAACTCTGTGAAAAATCATCCGACCAGAACCCGCTGATAATATGCACATCTTCTCTTGGTAGTGAAGCTCCCCATTAAGTTTCATTGAATTCCGGTCATTATTCGCTGAGAAATAGCCCGGACAAGAATTGCACTATATGTACAGTTAATGGAAAAATTTAAAGGGCAATAACTTTGTGAAAAATCATCCGACCAGAACCCGCTGATAATATGCACATTTCCTCTTGGTAGTGAAGCTTCCCATAAGGTTTCATTGAATTCCGGTCATTATTTGCTGAGAAATAGCCCAGACAAAAATTGTGCACGAACGGACATACGGACACATGGACACACAGACGGACAGACGAAGCGGCGCCTATATGCTCCCCCCAAAATTTTTGGGGGAGCATAAAAACATTTTTTTGCCTTTTTGTAAATCCTTCATTACAATACTGTGAAGAGATTGAACACTTGCCCTTAAGGAAGCAGACACACCTTATACCGCTACATACCACTAATTAATCAAGGCTAAGCTATGAAAAACTAACTTGTTAACCATTTCCCGCTCAAAAGCAAAGTGGCTATATGCAACTAGCATAAAACCAGAACAGCCTACCAGGTTTTAAGCTGTTTGCTGCTCATCAGTATCTTAGAATCTTAAAAGAAAGGTATTAAATTCAACTTGATTTTTAAAGGGAATACACAAGTGCCAAAGTCTTTATCTGAATGGTAACAAGTTAACTGCACAATACTAGTCAACTTTCAGTGGCACTAGCGTACCAAGTGCTGAATACTACCCAGGAAAAGGACTTGAGTGAATTTCAATAAGCCTCAGGCTTTCAATGCAATCAAGGAAATAATAGGTTTAAACAAAACCATATCCACCCCACTACTTTATCAAGGATAAGCTATGAAAACCAAATTAGCAAATTGCTCAATATTACTAGACTAACAGGGGTTGCAACATACCAAGTCCTGGTTATTTCCAAGAAACGGACTCAACTTCATTTAAATTAGCCTTCGACTTTCAATGCAATTTAGCTTGAATAAATAAGTTAACACTAAACCATATCCAAACCACTAATTGATCAAGGATAAGCTATGAAAAAACAAACAAATTTGTTAATTGCACAATACAATTGAACTAACCAAGGCCTGAGTGAGTGAGTGCCTTCCTAATATCAAAGGCAAGCTATAAAAATAAATAAACAAACATGCTCATTGTACGATACGACACTAGCAGTAGTCTAAGCATACTAGAAAGGGTTTCGATTAGCCTTAGGCTTTTGATCAAGCTTGAATAAATAGGTTTTAACTCACAGCAGCCTGCGCAAGTGCCTTTCTGCGAGCCAGTTTCTCCTCGAGGTTCATGCGCTGCCTGGATATCTCGTCGTCATACATGCCCTCGAGAGCTTTCTGGTTCTTCTGGTGTTCCGCTAGCAGCCACTTGATCTGCTGGTCAGACAGCTTGCCTTGGTCCTTGACATCCTGCAAGGCCTGTAGCTGTAACTCCTTGATACCCATACGGCTCCGTATAGCAAACTCCTGTGGAGTAGAGATAAGTTTAAAGCAAACTCCTGCGGAATAAACATAAGTTGATACCCATACGGCTCCGTATAGCAAACTCCTGTGGAATAGAGATAAGTTTATAGCAAACTTATGAGGAATAGAGATAAGTTTACGTGTATAGTTAAAAGGAAACAGATCCAAAAAGCAAACTTCTGTGGAATAAAGAGAAGTTTGCATATACATTTAGTTGAATAGAGATAAGTTTGCATTCATGAGTTTTGCTTTAGAAAAATGTTGAATGAAGAAAAGTTTATATATGATTCTAAATAGAAAATAATAGAGATGAGTTAACATTCGACTCCAGATAGCAAATGTGGAATATAAAATTTCCGTCTCTGAATCAGGGCTATAGATAATAAGCGTATTTGCATTTTTACGCAATAAAAATATAATCCAAAACGTAATTAAATTCAACATATAGCGAATAAAAAAACAAATACAAATTTAATAACATAATACCCGTAAAAAACCTTGCGTCACAAAACCCAATTCTTACGAACAGCGGGAGTAGTTTTTAGACTGGTTATTTTCTGTAAAAAAATGTACGGGATAGTTTATATCATGCTGTCCTATGAAGAAGAGAAGGCGATCTTTCCAGTGGTTATCAATCTTTGGTGTATTATTGCAATTATTCATAGACACGTCTGATTTCTACTTTCATTTTCAAGGTATTCAACTCAAAATGACCCAAAAACAGGATGCATCGCTTTGAACAGCCATAACTTCTTCACTTGTGCAGCGATTTTCACGCACTTGGTCTTATTCAACACAAAATTGAATGAACTTTGATACAGAAATTCAGTTATTGTTTGTTGTTAATATGTACAGGTACCTTTTTGAATTCCATTTGTATAAATAATATAGTAACCTTAGTAGATTTGTATTATATTATATACATGTATGTCATTCCCTAAATAACCCAATCAAGTTAAAAAACTAGGGGTAAAAAACCCAATTAAGCTCAAAAGTAGGGGGTGAAAATTGTTGCTAAAACTCTATTGAATTTACTAAAACCCTATTGGTGTCAAAAACAGGGGGTGATTACCCAATATACCCCAAAAGTAATCTATAGCCCTGCTGAATACAAAACTTCTGTATAGTAGAGATAAGTTTACATATATAGTAAACTGAATATAGATAAGTTTATTACATTTATGACTGCAGCTTCAATTCCTTGTTACCCATATGGCTCAGAATAGCAAACCCCTGATGAATAAATATAAGTTTACATGAATAGTTAGTTGAATACAAATAAATATATTCAACTCCTTGATGCCAATATGACTCCAAATAGCTAACTCCTGTTGAATATAGATAAGTTTATAAAGTTCAAATGGATTTGTCTGCAGCTAATTCATTAAGATAATAAGGCTCCAAATAGCAAACTACTGTTGAGTAGATAGATTGGTTTACATATGGCTCCAGATAGCAAATTCCTTTGGAATAAGATTGTATGTCTCTGAACACAAAACTTCTTTACAGTAGAGATAAGTTTACATATATAATTAGTTGAATAGAGATGAGTTCAATATAGCTTTAAATAATTAACTCCTTTTGCAGACACATAAGTTTACATATGAGCTTTGCCCTAACTCATGTGTGTGAAGTGTTATACATATGAGCTTTGCTCTAGGAAGATGGGGCCCTAACTCATGTGTGTGAAGTGTTGTACATATGAGTTTTGCTCTAGGAAGATGGGGCCCTAACTCGTGTGTGTGAAGTGTTGTACATATGAGCTTTGCTCTAGGAAGATGGGGCCCTTACTCATGTGTGTGAAGTGTTGTACATATGAGCTTTGCTCTAGGAAGATGGGGCCCTACTCATGTGTGTGAAGTGTTGTACATATGAGCTTTGCTCTAGGAAGATGGGGCCCTTACTCATGTGTGTGAAGTGTTGTACATATGAGCTTTGCTCTAGGAAGATGGGGCCCTTACTCATGTGTGTGAAGTGTTGTAAATATGAGCTTTGCTCTAGGAAGATGGGGCCCTAACTCATGTGTGTGAAGTGTTGTACATATGAGCTTTGCTCTAGAAAGATGGGGCCCTAACTCATGTGTGTGAAGTGTTGTACATATGAGCTTTGCTCTAGGAAGATGGGGCCCTAACTCATGTGTGTGAAGTGTTGTACATATGAGCTTTGCTCTAGGAAGATGGGGCCCTAACTCATGTGTGTGAAGTGTTGTACATATGAGCTTTGCTCTAGGAAGATGGGGCCCTAACTCATGTGTGTGAAGTGTTGTACATATGAGCTTTGCTCTAGGAAGATGGGGCCCTTACTCATGTGTGTGAAGTGTTGTACATATGAGCTTTGCTCTAGGAAGATGGGACCCTTACTCATGTGTGTGAAGTGTTGTACATATGAGCTTTGCTCTAGGAAGATGGGGCCCTTACTCATGTGTGTGAAGTGTTGTACAAATGAGCTTTGCTCTAGGAAGATGGGGCCCTAACTCATGTGTGTGAAGTGTTGTACATATGAGCTTTGCTCTAGGAAGATGGGGCCCTAACTCATGTGTGTGAAGTGTTGTACATATGAGCTTTGCTCTAGGAAGATGGGGCCCTAACTCATGTGTGTGAAGTGTTGTACATATGAGCTTTGCTCTAGGAAGATGGGGCCCTAACTCATGTGTGTGAAGTGTTGTACCAGATCAGTCTCTGCAGTCTTCACAGGCTAATCAGGGATGCCATTTTCGGCTTTTTTGGTATTTTTGTTTCCAGGAATTCCCTTCTAAACTAAAGTCCAGTGGAGACAGAATGTTTTGTTGATGATAAGTCTTTGCAGACTGCACAGGCTAATATGGAACATCTTTTTATGCACATGCATTTAATCCCGTTTTCACAGAGCGAGGCTCATGTATAGATAGATGAAGACAGATATATTAAGTTTTGTATTGATTGATGAATTTTTTTAAGTTTTGTAAGATAATATACTTCTGACAGTTGAATAGATACATTTGTTAAGTTTATATAGATAGTTGAACAGGAATAAGTTTATTAAAAGAGTAATCTAAAATAAACCACAAGCTAAGTAAATATAAAGCATTAAGGGGACATAAGAATCATTCTATATTGTCTTAGTTAAGTTTGTACAGAATGTTTTATAAGCTAAACTAAACTGGAAAAGTCAGTGAGTAACTCACAGACTGTTCAGGTTTTATGCTGTTTGCTGCTTATCAGTATCTTAAGAGTTGGAAATGAAGCCTTTCAAACTTGAATCTAGTGAGACAGGAAATTGCTAAGAGACAAAACACATTAAAGCACTTATTTGAGTGGTTAACGGGTAAAACGTACCTTGCGTAGTTTCTCTGTTTCCTCATCCTGTTCCAGTTTCAGCCGGTATGTCTCTGCGTTCAGCTCAGACTGTTGCTGCTCATTCATCAGACGGATTAGATCCTCCTGCTCCTGGGGAGAAGAAATAAACGGCGTGTAATTAACCAGAGCATTTTCTGGGAAAATTTATATTAATGCATGTGCATCGAGAGTCAACCGAGACCAGCCAATGCAGTCTGCAAGGCTAATCAAGGACAACAGGTTCTGCATTAACTGGAGATTTGTTCAGAAGAGACATCCAAAAATTATATAAAAACAGAAAATTGGTCCCTAATTAGCCTGTGCAGACTGCAAAGGCTTATCTGAAATGTCACTTTACACACATGCATGTGAGCCAGTCTTCCCGGAACAAGGCTAAACAAAACTGTTCATTACATGACATCTTTTCGTGTAAGGCAAAGGTTAAGAATGTCAGACAATGATTGAGAATGTCAGACAATTATTGAGAATGACAGGCAATGGTTGAGAATGTCAGACAATTATTGAGAATGACAGGCAATGGTTGAGAATGTTAAAATGGTCAGACAATGGTTGAAAATGTTGCACAATGGTTGAGAATGTCAGGCGATGGTTGAGAATGTCATGTAATGGTTGTGAAAGTCAGACAATGGTTGAAAATGTCTGCAGGCAATAGGCTGGGAATTTCAGGCAATGGGTGAGATATCTAGATATCTCCTCAGATTTTCTCAGATCTTACATTGAGTGGCGCGTCCTGATCCCCATTTTACCCAGACACTTCAATTATAAGCAGAAGTACAATATTTGCAAAAGACATTTGTGTTAGTTACTTATAAAAATTGGGCCCTGTGCAAGAATAAAATCTTGAAAAGTCTTATTGCAACTTGCAACATAATAACCTTATTCTTGTCAAGTTAAGTGTCCTTTATAATTGATATATAATAAACAGTCTTTTTGCAATACAAATTTGGTTTACCTTTGGTGGGAGGTCCTGCGTGTTACTGACAAGTTCCTTCTTCTCATCTCGCTGTTTCTGTATCAGAGAGTTCATCATCGCCTGCAAATATGCACACACACATAGAGAATGAGCAGGGGCCAGTGAACCTTGATCTGAGAAAACTTGGCATGTACATAATCGCCCCATTGGTGCAAAAAGGTACCATGTGCCTTCTAATTACAATGTCACATGGTACCTTTCTGCACCAAGGGGGCGATATGTTGTCCCAGATAAGCCTGTGATAAGTTCACTTATCACAAACAACCTTAAAAACTACAATCAAATCACAAAGGCCGTCCTGATAAGCCTGTACCTAATTCGCAGGCTAATCTTGGACGCCATTGTACACATATGCATTACGCCCAGTTATCCAAGAACGATTTGCAAATATTAAAGAAGAGGGGCTAGTAATTATAAAGTTACCAAATAAAATCATATTTCAGACGCTATGTTATATATGCTCAGCCTATTCTATACAATATTTGGTTTCAAGCCTGCTTTTTCTTGGTACTACGAAGTTTATTTCTTTCTGATGATTTGCATAATTTTGTTTGCAAACCACCCAGAATGTATTTGGTTCTGAGATTTTCAAAATGAAGAAAAATAAGATTGAAACAATATACTGGTTTATCACATTTATGGTAGATTGTATTGTGATACAGTTTTGCTGTATGGCAGCATTAAGTTAAACAATTGTGAATCGTTTGCAAAAGTTATTTATTTCCTTAGCCTTTAAAAAAAACTTATCATTAATCAACACTAAACCTAATAAACTCCCTGTTCAACCAGGCAAAATAGTTTTTTATTGGCCTCGCTGTGGAGAGCGGCGACTAGTATGTTATGCATTTTTTTTTGCTTATGGGAGGAAAAGTTATTTTACGGATCAATGTATATATTTTTGTTGTAAGAATATCTTGCATAGTGGTGATTTTTTGTGTAAATTAGTGAAAATAAGTACGTTTTATTTAAAGCTAGAAAGTGTGTTTTGGATTACAAAAATTGTATTCTCATTTGGGAATTCAACAAAACATTTATATTATATTTATAATGGATTCAATATTTAATTCCAATATTAACTTTTTTTAAACGCTTTATGTGTCGTAACGATGTTTTGATTATGCATGAAAAGCACAATTTCCAGGAGGATTACACCTGGTTAGTGATAACATTGGAAATATAACTGATTCCGTATAATTGAATACTCCGGATAATTGAATATTCGGACGTGACAAATGGGCTATTCAATTTATCAACAACTACTGTTCTGCATTTGTGCCTATTACATTTATTACAACATTTATTGCCAATAATGCAAAGCTAATTGTTTTAATTAATAACTGATCCACAACTGATCACAGGGGAAAGATCACAGGGACTGGGCAAATACGCGAAACTTTCTGGTTTTGTATAAAAACAAAACATAATAAAAATATATTTATTTTGTGGTTTTTCTAATTTGCTTATTTAGTGGAGAATTATTGTAGTACAATATTTGATGACCTATAAAGTAAGCAAGTTTATTGAAAGGCGTAGTGGTACAAAAACGTACAATGTATTAGTTTATTAATAGACATATAATAACGATCGCTATACACAACTTCACCAAATAGCAGTACATAAATGATGTCAGCCGGAATAGCTCAGTTGGGAGAGTGTTAGACTGAAGTTGTTTACGCAACAATCATCTAAAGGCCCCCAGTTCCGGCACGAATGGAACAGTTCGGCGGCTGACAATTTTTTTCAGCCAGGTTAATAAATATAATAAAGGTTTATTTTATGTAGACATTTTAGAATCCATTTAACTACAATTGGACATTTTTATTAAAATTAATGGATGCTGCGTGGTGACAACGTTTATTAAAATTTCTTACATCACTTTAATATCTTATAAAAAAATACACGTGTTTTATATTAACAAATAAATGCAAACAACACATCTATCATCCATGTATTTTTATGGTTGTCTATCATAGGCCCTAATGACTATCCCTACCACATATAGAGCGCGAAGTGCAACACGTATTATTGATTGTAACAATGAGTTGCGATAAGGAAGCAGCCGCTTATCAAGGAGGAGCTGTTTCCCAGCAACCCATTTCCCTAGAGTCAAGCACTCCTCGGAGTTTCTTTTTTAAGAACCACATATAGAGCGCAAAGCGCGACACATATTACTATCCAGGTGGTATGGGCCCTTTAGCATTATCTGACCATTACGTCCATAGTTATCTTCCTTAGAATTTGAGAAATTTTGAAATCGTTGTTCTAAGTCCAAAATTTTCATTGGATTGTTTCCAATGTTGCACAGGTTTTTTTATCAATGAGGACCCAACCCAAACTTTCTATATGAGCAATATCTGACCATAAGTCCAGAATTATGTCTCTTTGAATTTAAAAATAAAAGTGAAAAACTGCTTGGTAAGGTGATTATGCCAACATTTTTCATCAGATTCTTTCCAAACTTACAGTGTCTTCATATCAATGAGCATTTTTACCTCATTAAAAATGAGAAACATCGGGAAAATAAGTCCAGAATTTTTTTCTATAAAATTTGAAAAAATAAACAATTTCCACTTGTTTAAAAGATTTCACAACTTTCGTCTGAATCTGTCCGAACGTGTTAAGTGTTTTTATATCAGTATTACTTGAACCATATTGAAAATGATGAATATCGGAGCAATTAATCTATTATGATCTTTTACTGAATTTCAAAGTATTGTGAAATGCGGCTTCTTTATGCAATTTACAGTTTTCATTCAATTTTTTTTCAAACTTTTACAGTGTTTTCATATCAACGAGTACTCAACCCCTATCGTAAATGAGCAACATAAGAATACGTTCAGAATCATCTCCCCTTGAAGTTGAGACAAATATGAAATTACGCTTACAAGATGAAGCAGATTTTTTAAAACCTTCACAGTTCTGTTCCATTAATGAAAACTGCACACGGATGCCAGCAAAAAAAGGAAACCAATGTAAATAAAATGAACTATGAAATATTTGGGGGTTACAACACAAAATCATAGATAATGGTTATTTGGGGGTTATAACACAATATCATTAAATAATGGTTATTTGGGGGTTATAACACAAAATTATAGATAATGGTTATATCAGTATATTTTTCTATTTTGTTTAAAATAATCAGCCAATATATTAATATTTACAATAGAAAAATAATCGTTCCATGTAACTTCATTGAGTGCCTTATGCACTGAAATGATGCCCTTTGGTGCTTTGCATCAATACTTATCTTGTATTGAAAATATAATGCCTTTTTTCGATTGGCATAAAGTAAAGGAAACATTATTTCAAAGTGGAAACTGTCGTCCCTGATTAGCCTGTATGGACTGCAGAGGCTAGTCTGGGATGACACTTTATGTGCATGCATTTAGCCCAGTTTTCCCAGAATGCAGCTCAATCATGCATGTAGGTCACACAACTCTCCAATTATACTGTACTAGGCTAACAGGCTATTATATTGCCATGTATTCAGGCCAGAAACATTTCTTCAAAAAGGGAAATTAACTGATACCAAACAAGAAACCGTCGAAGACGGGTGATGCTCCCCAAAGTTGTTTTTGGTCACAATATTCCACTATATATTCAGATAAACAGAAACGTCTTGAGGGCACAGTAGTTGGGGGGACAAGAATTTTTTTATAATTTTTTTCAAAGGGCCATAACTCTGTGATAAATCATCCGACCAGAACCCCCTGATAATATGCACATCTCCTCTTGGTAGTGAAGCTTCCCATAAAGTTTCATTGAATTCCGGTCATTAGTTGCTGAGAAATAGCCCGGACAAGAATTGCACTATATGTACAGTTAATGGAAAATTTCAAAGGGCCATAACTCTGTGAAAAATCATCCGACCAGAACCCGCTGATAATATGCACATCTCCTCTTGGTAGCGAAGCTTCCCATAAAGTTTCATTGAATTCCAGTCATTAGTTGTAGTGTTTTTTCCAGGAGGGCAAAGGGGCATGGCGCATTACTTTCAAAAAGGGCATTTTAGCGCGCAGTTTAAGCAAAAAAGGGCAAAACGTTCCCCGAATACCTGAATTACTGGGAAACATGTAATCGCATCAGAAGCAGTTGTGGAAAAAATAACATATAAACAATCACATTTAATGGTAATAGATGTATTTAACTTACAATGATTTATATTAATATATTTACCTTGAAATGTACATTTAATTTCCATGCTGTTTCAATAAACTGTACAGCACGACAAACATAATAAAGCAATATATGCATATGAATCTGAGTATAAATCCACTTATAAATCCACAGATCCACTTACATATAAATGAAACCATGTTTGTCTTATCCCATTTTCTAACAATAATCTTGACAGATGTTTAAAATAACATTGCGAGTAAATTGATGGCTAACAATATGCAAACACTCGTTTCCGTGACATACATCCAACGAGTAGATTACAAATAAATAAATAATGTTGTTGCTATCTAAAACATTTTTATGCATCGTTGATTATCACAGACATTTCATTAATTCCTTCTTAATGTAAAATCTCCATCGTTAATTCGATCGTTTACGACGTTATTTGCCATTTTTGCCGAGTCACAATTAAACTCTGTATAGTCCGCCGTGCTAATAAAATGTCAATAGATGTAAGCGACAGGTGCGCATAGCAACGTTAAATCGTATATGCGATTCGCATTTTGTTCAATTAGTATAGATCTACGACTCAGTAATTATTTCAATAATTAGATCTAATTATCTTAAAGACGAAAACGATACAGAATAAATTTGTTTGTGATTTTAAATGTAATTATGCGTAAAAAAATATGTTTTGATATAACTGATTAATGCATGCAATGCACAATTGCAACGAGAATAACATCGAGTTTTTCATCAAAGGTCTCCGAAGTAATGATTTTATTGTGGAGGAGTACACATTGCCGACCAAAAAGTGCGCTTGGTATAACATAGCCTCCGGCATTATCGATTGATACTGACACGGGGTTATTCACGCATGACTAATTCACAGCGTTGGAGCAGTCAGTAAGACCTACCAATAAATCGAGCACTTTAATAGATTAAATCTGCTAAATTAATATAGTCAATAAGACGTTGACGTCTCTCGAGTAAATCAAGCACAGTCGGAGCATCACAGACAATCAAGGACGCTGATTTTGCGGAACAATTTAGGTCATAAGGCAATAAAGATGTTATCAATAAGGGCACGTGGCGAAATTTGCCTTTGAAAAGAAGGGCGCGTGGCAAAATTTGTCTTTGAAAAGGGCAGAGTGGTGATCTGGGAGGGCGGCGTGGCTTTTCGCCACGCTAAAATGGCCTGGGAAAAACACTAAGTTGCTGAGAAATAGCCCGGACAACAATTGCACTATTATGTACAGTTAATGGAAAATTTCAAAGGGCCATAACTCTGTGAAAAATCATCCGACCAGAACCCGCTGATAATATGCACATCTCCTCTTGGTAGTGAAGCTTCCCATAAAGTTTCATTGAATTCTGGTCATTAGTTGCTGAGAAATAGCCCGGACAAAAATTGTGCACGGACGGACGGACAGACGAAGCGGCGACTATATGCCATTTATTTTGGGGAGCATAAAAATAAAAAATCAACAAATATAAATAAAAAACCTTTGTTATTGGATTTAAGTTTTTCAGGCTTCATTTCTAACCATTAGTTACTGATAAGTAGCAAACAGCATAAAACCTGAACAGTCTGCAAGTTATTTGCAGGCTGTTCTGGTTTTATGCTGGTTGCATATTGCAATTTAGACTTTGCTTCTTAGTGTGAAAGGGTTAAGAAACTCATGGAAACCTAAAAAAATCACCATATTCTTAGTGCTGTCTTCTTGTACGGCTTCTTCATCTCTCGTCTGTAATCCTTGTCTTCTTGCCTGGGACTGGGAAAAATGGGCTTAATGCATGTCTATGAAGTGTCATTCTGGATAAGCCTGTGTCTATGAAGTGTCATCCTGGATAAGCCTGTGCAGAAGCCTGTGCAGTCTGCTAAGGCTAATCAGAGGCGACACTTTTTGCCTTCACTGGATTTTTTGGTTAGAAGACATTTCCTTTAAACAAAAAAAGCGAACTGCACAGGCTTATCTTGGATGACACTTTACTTACATGCATTAAGCCCAGTTTTCCCAGATCAACGCTTAAATAAACTCATACTCAAAAACAACTCACCCTGTTCTTGGCACTGATCTTCTTATACAACTTATTCATCTCCCGTTTGTAATCCTCGTCTTGTTGTCTGTCCATGTGAGTACGTCTGCTACGCAGATTGTTCACAGCAGTGTCCATGGTTGCCTTGGTGATGTCATTGTTGGCATGGAGACCTAGAAGAAACCATTCAACTTTGTTATTTCAGTTATATTTTATTTTTATTTATTTATTTATTTTTTTTTGGGGGGGGGGTCAACATTCGGCCCAAATACCCTCTTCAAAAGGTAAATATTGTAATGACAGACAGTCTGGTGGCTGTCAGATGATGCCAACACCACATAAACATGGACTACATATGTGAAATCACTAAAATCATCCTCTCATTTTTAAACAAAAAACATATAACAGAAAGGAATTAATTTTAATCAGATGCATTTATCACACTTTCTTCTCCTCTTTTAATACAATTATCTATTTAATGATGTTTTACAATCACTTTTTTGTTAAACCTGCTAGATGTAAATGATTTTTTTTTTATTACATTTAAGTAATTGTTTCAACTTAAGTCATATACAAAAGGATTGGTATTTTAACCAATCAAGATTTTTATTTCAACCAGGGTAACATGAAACCAATGATGCTTTGCATTTCAACCAAGGATACATACCACCAATAAGAAGCTCAGTGGTTGCCATGGAAGCGTCGTTGCGTTCCTTCTCGAGACTGGTGTCGATTATGACCGTGTTTAGGATGTCCAGACTGTCAATCTCTCTATGCATCTGCATCTTGTCCTTCATTCCCAACAGACCCACAATGGAGTCACCCTCTCCAATGACGCTGTGAGTAAAGAATTTTAGGCAAACATAAAAGAACATGCAAACATTTGATGGTTCTAAGCTGAGGACCAGCCCTTCTCCAATTTTTTTAATCAAATGCGCATTAAAAACACAGAGGTGTGGGCACTATATTTTTTCTGAAATGTGCCTTTATTACATTGCAAATGCGGAAAAAAAAATCTTTTAACAGGACAGGTATTTTTTTTGCATTTTTTCTTTTCTTGCATTAAATAGAGGATATTAGTTGGATTCAGTGGATTATCGATTTTAATTCACGAGTGATCATAGAAAATAATATTTTCACAAGTGGCGCGGCCACGAGTGAAGAAATATATTTTCTATGATCACGAGTGAATTAAAATTGATATTCCACCGAATCCAACACATTTTCTTTTTATATTATGCTTTTTTTCACAGTTTATATACATTGTTAAAGAGTTTAACTAAAGAATTTCGCTGGGATTATGACGTCATTTCGTCCAAAAATGACGTCATTTCACAGTAAACAGTTAAAATTATCTATAATTTTGACTGATAATTTTCACTGTTTGAAACAGTGAAATTATCAGTTTTAATTCACTGATATTTCTCTATAAACCACCGGAAAGCATAAAATAAGTGTGTTTCTCCTTGTAAAAAATTCATTTTGCCATAAAATAAATATCTTTCGATGCATAATCAGTGCTTTTAAAGTATATTGTCAATAGTATTAATACACTTTTTTGTAAAAGATGCATAAAAAGTACAAAAATATACACAAGTGCACTGAAATCAGCATTAAATGTGCATTAAATACGCTTTTTATTCACTTTTTTTCCATTTGGGTTGATGATATCTTAGTAAAATATAATAGATAAAACCTATGAACTATCTCATGGCATCTTCGATAAAAATGTCTCCAGTATAAGTGCTAGTTTGATAAAAAATATTTATATCACACTCTGTTGTTTTTTTTTACATTTTGGTTAATGTTTGAATGAAGGCCATCAATTTCAAGTGATAAAAAAGGCAAATGGTGGTAGCGCGCAAAGAACAATGCAAGGTCGAAATAAGGTTAAGGCCAGGGTCAAAGCAAGGTCAGAAGTCATGGGGGATCTGTGATGGTAATATATAAAAACTGTGTAAGTATTCAAGTGTTGATGTAATGAAAACTCATTTTTATTATTTGAGGCGTGTTTTAGGAAAACTGAGCTTAATTAATGCATGTGCATTCACTGTTGAACCCGATTAGCTTGTCTGCTCAGGCTAATCTGGGATAACACTTTTCTTTTTTATCTTTTTGTTTTGTTTAAAGGAAGTCTCTTCTTAGGGAAAATTTTGTTTACGGTATGCGGAAAATGTCTTCCCTGATATCCTTTGCAGACTGCACAAGTTAATCTGGTACAACACTCAATGCACATGCATTAAGCCCTGTTTCCCCAAAACAAGGCTCATTGAAGTTAACGTCATTCACAAAGACACAGGTAATCATGGAATATCCATGTTTGTAAACAAAAATATTGTTACACTTGTAAATAAAGAACACGTTCCCATGCATCCCAATGCAACAATTCTTGTTCACACTCAAATAAACGTTGGAGTGCAGCCTACCTGTATTCATTGATAGTGTGTCCTGTCCGCTTCAAAGCATCGTTTTCATCCATCATTATTGCCTTACCCCTCTCCATCAATACTTTCTCTTGCTGTAATCACAGAAAAATGTGAACGTTTATGGAGGACTACTATCTGATGTCACATATGAAATATCAAAACTGCGGACATAATAAAATTCGTTATGTGATCCTTAGGGTGAGGCCAGTGAAAACCCAGATGGCATGAATTTTAACATACTTTGTAGAGGAAGGCTATACAAATTACACACCAAATATGCTTCCTCTAAAGTTTGTGTGTTTTTTTTCAGAAAATTAGGAGATTTTTTTAATTACTTTACTGTACAAACCCTATTTAATCATGTTAGCCCTCGAAAGTGGCCAGTTTTGACCCAAAGGGGCATGTTTTAAACACACATTGTACAAACCACTATTGCATGTTGCACACCATTGAAACATACTTACATTGGCTTTAGATGGTGATATGGACTTCTTTCTGCGGATCATGTGGTATATGAAGAACCCTAAGACCACAAGAAGGATGCCCAGGATAAACGCCATGAAGAATGAGAGTGCAGTGTAGCCTTGCTTGTAGAACAACTACAAAAAGCGGGAAAGTTAACAACATATTACACATATTTCTGTTGAACAGAAATTAATCACTGTGAAATGTTGTCTAATATTTAAAGTTTGTTGTTTCCTTCTTATAAATGGCTGTATATATAGAAAGCATTTTTGTACTTTAAAACAGAATATCCTGTATTGTAAAATGAATCTTGTTTAAGAATATGATCAAAATATAGTAAAATTCAATAAAATGCCGTCATTTTGAGTGCTTAAATTTTAGTTTATTTTTTAATAGAGACTAAATTTCTACTGTTACTAAAGGTTACATTAACCCTGACCTCACAGGTGACATATAATTTTATTCAGTACATGTACTGATCAATAATCAGTGTTTTCCTATTCATATTTTGTGTTATTCAATTCATTTACACCAAATGAGTTTAAGGTCAGGGTTAAAATATTCAAGTGACAAAGAATAGAAAGGAATTTAACACAATTCTTCTCACATCAAAGATGCAAGGGTTATATTATAAACAAAATAAAAATCCACTTACACTTTGCTCATAGGTGATAGTTGCATCAATACACAAATTAACGGTCATAGTCCACGTTGAATTCTGGAATACAAAAGATATTGATCAGAAATCATCAAAATTATAACCATAATGTTCTTGCCTAGTGTTTTTTTTTCACCTATAGGAGAATGGTGGCGGGGCCCGTCCAAAGGGGAAAAACGCGTCGTTTTGTAGAAAAAGGGGAAAAATAAAAAATTCATTCTTTTATATATAATGATATTTATTATATGAATGAACATGTATGTATGAATGTAATATTCACAGCTGAATGTCTCTGTCCTTTTTCTTTAATATATATCGATTTTTAGCTCGGCTGTTTTCTGAGAAAACCCGAGGTATTGTCTGCCCTCCGGCGTCTGCCGTCTGCTATGCTAGAACCTTAACATGGGCTCTAAAATCAAAGTGCTTCCACCTACAACTTTGAAACTTCATATGTAGATGCACCTTCATGAGTTATACACGCCACACCCATTTTTGGGTCACAAGGTCAAAGGTCAAGGTCACTGTGACCTCTAAAAATTTTTTTGACAAGCTTTCATTTATTCAAAACTGCACCTGCAGCCGAGCGTTGGCATCTGTTATGCTGTGCTCTTGTTTCAACATTAGTTTCAGACAGTTCAGCCGTTATGCACAGTCTCAGTTTTCCGAGCCAATTTGAGTCTAATTGGGATTTTTTTAATCGATAACATGGCAAATTTGAGCATTTTTTATAAATGAAATGGACCAAAGTGGAATGTTTTTATCAACAAATATTGACACAATATAGATACATCAGGCCTTTTCCTGGCCATTTTGGAAAAAAAAATGCAATTCATGTGAAAAGTCCACTTATTTGGGAAAAACTAATTTGATATAACTCTTTATAATAATTCAAAATCATATTAATTATAGTTATATACTTTGTTAGTGGTTTATGAAATAAATTTGAGATATATTTATCATTAGACAGTTCTTTTTTTTTTTTACTTCTGGAGGGAATTTTTTCTACAAAATTGGGGAAAAATTTATACTCTTTCTTGAGGGGAATGGGGCGGAATATCGGCCCCGAAATTTTTGTATTAAGTATTTTAAGACCAATTATAAACAAAATAATAGCGTTTAATATATCGTGCGAGTGAAACACGAGATTCGTAAATATGGGCGATATCTGAATAATAAAATATATATTGCGTCAACGCAACTGTCGCAAAAAATATCGTGTGATATTTTTCGCGACAGTCGTGGCGACCAAGATATTTTTAGCGTCAGTCCAACAACGCACGATATATTTAACACTATTTATCGCCTTTTGGGCTACCTACAAAAGGGCGATATATCATGTTAAATATATTGTGCGTCGCCGCAACTGTGGTGCAAACTATCCTGCGTTGCCGCGACTGTTGCGAAAAAAAATCATGCGTAGCCGCAACTGTCGCGAATTATATCATGTATCACTTCGTGTGTCTAGTGTCGCCCTTGATGAAAGAAGGGCGAGATTATAGATGGCACTATCTCGATTCCGTACAAAAGTGTTATCAGTTGTAATCTGATAAAGGAATGATTTTCAGTATTTTAAAACAAGGGCTGTTTGTAAAACATGCATGCCCCCCATATGGGCTGTCCGTTGTAGTGGCAGCCATTGTGTGTATACGATTTTTGTCACTGTGACCTTGACCTTTGACCTAGTGATCTAAAAATCAATAGGGGTCATCTGCGAGTCACGATCTATGTACCTATGAAGTGTCATGATCCTAGGCAAAAGCGTACTTGAGTTATCATCCGAAAATCATTTTACTATTTCAGGTCACCGTGACCTTGACCTTTGACCTTGTGACCTCAAAATCAATAGGGGTCATCTGCAAGTCATGATCAATCTACCTATGAAGTTTCATGATCCTAGGCGTATGCGTTCTCGAGTTATCCGAAAACCATTTTACTATTTCGGGTCACCGTGACCTTGACCTTTGACCTAGTGACCTCAAAATCAATAGGGGTCATCTGCGAGTTATGATCAATCTACCCATGAAGTTTCATGATCCTAGGAGTATGCATTCTTGAGTTATCATCCGGAAACCATTTTACTATTTCGGGTCACCGTGACCTTGACCTTTGACCTAGTGACCTCAAAATCAATAGGGGTCATCTGCAAGTCATGATCAATCTACCCATGAAGTTTCATGATCCTAGGCGTATGCGTTCTTGAGTTATCATTCAAAAACTATTTTACTATTTCGGGTCACCGTGACCTTGACCTTTGACCTAGTGACCTCAAAATCAATAGGGGTCATCTGCCAGTCATGATCAATGTACCTATGAAGTTTCATATTCTAGGCCCAAGCGTTCTTGAGTAATCGTCTGACAACCACCTGGTGGACGGACCGACCGACCGACAGACCGACATGAGCAAAGCAATATACCCCTTCTTCTTCGAAGGGCGGCATAAAAATTAAATTTGGCACCTGTAGGGGAACCCATTCCCTTGGAAAAACATAATATTTTTACCAAATCATATCAAAAATTCCCAATTGAAGGTAAAAAATAAATAAATAAAAAACAATTTCAAATAAATCTCAATATTAGTTCATCTCCCTTCAAGCTCTATAAGTTAAACCTCAGTTAATTTATTCATATTGCTTTTATTCTAAATTTGTAAGCATTTGTTAATAAAAAGACAGCAACAATAATTTCCCATTTTAAGCCAAAGCGATGCGATTTTTCCCAATCCAAAGAAACCCAGCCCCATTTGAAACCCACTGATTTTGAAAACAAATGACCCATGTCTTTAGATGACCCAGCTATTTAAACAAACCAGACACATCTGTTGAGATTAGTGTATCTCTGAGCAGTGTGTTGCTTTACATCTATAACATGTGGTGCAGCAAATTAAGGATGTCATCAAAATTAAGGGATGTCGTCAGACCACCCTAGATGAAGAATGGATGTCGGCAGCAAAACGCCATAATGGCCGGAGAAAACCCTGCTAGTATATGGTAATACAAATGAGCCTCACTCTGGGGAAACGGAGCTTAATATATGTGCGTAAAATGTCAACCCAGATTAGCCTGTGCAATCTGCACAGGTTAATCAGGAAGAATTGTTACACTTTTACCCTATTTATGTTGAAAGGACATCTTGTATTGGTAAAATTCAATTTAGGCAGAAAGTGTCGTTCCTGATTAACCAGCTGTATTCACTGCAAAGGCTAATCTGGGACAACACTTTAAGCTCTCGCATTAATTCTGTTTTCCTAGGGGCTGCTTAACACAATTCCCTCGACTTCACATTTGTCAGTCCTGACAAGTATATATTTATGTACAAATTTGTCAGAAAATGTTTGGATTTGCATTTAAAAACCCTAAATTTTTAAGAGAGAATGCAGATGAAGCATAATTAGTAAGTTAAGTATTTACTGTAATGTATTTTAATAAAAATCTGCTTCGGTACTATCAAACTAACAAAAACATCACTTGTTCTGTGTGCCAACAACAAAGATACCTAAGACTAAAAGAACAAAATTTAATATTAAATGAGCCTTGCTCTGGGAAAGCTGGGTTCCATACATATGCGTGAAGTTTTTGCCCTGATTCGCTTTAGCAATCTGCATAGGAGAGACAACACTTTCCATTTTTATGGTACCAATATCTTTTATTTTAAAGTCTTTTCTTAGCAAAAATCAAATTTAAGGGCCTGGGCAGGTTGCACAGGCTAATCAGGGACGTCATTTTATTTACATGCATTCAGCCTTGTTTTCTCTAGCTAAATATGAAGCTGGTTCTGAAAACAATATAAACAAATGACTGTGCCTACCTTGTCTGTTGTGTTGGACCAGGTCACAGCACAAAAGTAATAGTTGAGTCCATTGCCCATTGTGTCTGAATTCACTTGAGCTAGGAACGACCCATTTGTGCTTGAATTACCTACAACACAAAATCACGACCACATATGCCAGTTATATGGGCTTTGCTCTAGGAAAATGGGTTTTAATGCATGTGGATAATTATCCTTCCAGATTAGCCTGTGCAACCCTTCGCACAGGCTAATCAGGGATTATACTGTTTGCATAAACTGGAATCTAGCTAAGAAGAAACTTCCTTGAAAGAAAAACGGAAAGACACTATACACACATGCATTTAACCCTGTTTTACCAGAGAGAGGTTCATAATTTTTTTAAATCATTCTTTCTTAACATTCTGTTTTTCATTTTATTCATTTTTATTGCGATATTTTCTGAAAATTTTCTTCAGCAGAGTATTTAATTTAAAATTCAACTGAATATTCAAATACCTATCTAATTATTTGTTGACATTACAAATAATAACATACCTGTCATATTTCCCACAGACCAGCTTAAATAGGATGTGCCATAGCTTATATATGAGTTATTCGCCAGGATCCCACTCATTCCTAGGTTTTGAGCACGCAGTCCAGAATTAAGAAAAATCTCAACTTCAACGTCTGTAACATTCTCTTGGTCAAGGTTTTCAACATAAATCCAAAGCCTGAAAATCTCATCTGCATTACTGGATGCATATGTTTTCTGGAAGAAAAATGTATGACAGCATGAAATGTTATATAAAATTTAGTAGGTGTGGTTAAATTTGTCTATATGTCCTCAAGTATTTTGTAAAAAAGTGGGAATGGTATTATGGGGCTCAATTCATTTGCATAAAGTGTTGTACCAGATTAGACTTTAGAGTCCACACAGGCTAATCAGGGAAAATACTTTCTTCATTGCCTAGCTTTTCCTTTCAAAGGAAAAATTCCATAAACTGTTGTCCCTGATTAGCATGTGCAGACTGCAGACTAATCTGGGACGGCACTTAACGTACATAAATAAAGCCCAGTTTTCCAAGAGCCTGGCTTGAATGCTTCCCATGTTAAGTATTTGACAACACAGCAATAAAATATAGTTACGCTTGCATAATAATTACTATGTAAGTGTCATGCAATTATTTCCAACTCAGAGCTGAGTTAGACTTATTTTTAAGTTAAAAATTCTTCTGAATCTTTTGGCCCTGGACATGAGAAATTAATACCTATAAAAACAGCGTTGTTCCATTTATCAGAAAACATGTCTTATTTTAGCTTCAGCATTTTAACTTCATAAGAAGATGGATTCCTCTTAGTCAATAAAATATAAAGTGGTGGCATTTTTTTGCATTTACTTCAGTGCGTCTGATGTTTTGTTTATAACGAGAAAGCCTTTACATTAAGACTTCAAATTGAAAGCATACAAACATACTTGAATGGTATATGATGCCCTTAGGCGGTTTGCATATTCAGGCAGGGAATTGTTGTAATTTCCGGTTAGGTTGTAATTCCCAGCATCTAAAACCTCCACCTCTACTCCAGCAATTGTTGGTGGTCGTTTTATCAA
Organism: Dreissena polymorpha; assembly: GCF_020536995.1. Classification (NCBI taxonomy): domain Eukaryota; kingdom Metazoa; phylum Mollusca; class Bivalvia; order Myida; family Dreissenidae; genus Dreissena; species Dreissena polymorpha. Next base: position 18,371,189 of record NC_068368.1, on the reverse strand, counting down.
ATAGCTATTGACGTCCACAGAAGTCCCATCTGCCAAGTATGCCAGCTGTAAAAAATATGAGACGCACTCTGTGAAAAGGGGGTTAAATGCATGTGCAAAAGTGTCATTCCAGATTAGCCTGTGAAGTCCACACAGGCTAATAAGGGACAACACTTTCCGCCTTAACTAGATTTTTGCTAAGAAGGGACATCCTTTAAAAGAACAAGAGATGTGTTTGTCAGAAACACAATGCCCCACTTCTGCGCCGCTTTGTAGCCATATATTTGACCTTTGACCTTGGACCTTTCACCACTCAAAATGTTCAGCTCCACGAGATACACATGCATGCCAATATCAAGTTGCTATCTTCAATATTGCAGAAGTTATGACCAAGGTTAACATTTTGGGACAGAATGACAGACAGGCCTAAAACAATATACCCCCAATCATTCGATCCGGGGGCATAAAAATATCATAAAAGCAGAAAGTGTCATCCTTGATTAGCCTGTGTGGGCTAGCACAGGCTACTCAGGGACGACACTTAAAGCATATGCATTAAACCCCCTTTTTCACAGAGCATTATATAAATATTGAGAGGAGACTAAAAATTTATCAACTTTATACTATCCTCAAGTTAAATTGTAATCATTAACAGTAAGACAGCCTAATGACCCTAGGTCGCTCACCTGAGACATGTAGGTAAAAATTATTATGTGCAGACTTTGTAGTGTTTGTCAGGGCCCTCGTTTGGCCATTTATGGGGCATAAATTTGGCCCCATTCCCACCTCAAAATAGTATACTTTTTTCCCCTATTTCAGCTAAAAATTCCCCCCCTAAATTTTTTTTTTCTTTTTTACTTGTATACCTATGTTGCCAGCTGGTATCGTGCTATTAACCTTGATTAAATGTGTATTTATGTAAATTACATTAAAATATAGCAATTTTAAGAGTTGAATGGTTGTGGAAAGATCTTTTAAAATTCCCCTTTTCGCCCAAAACTACCCGAAATTTCAACCTCTAAGGGCCCCGGCCCCGATCCCCCAAAGTGTAGCAAGAGCCCTGTTTGTGTAATTATTGTGGTTCATATATAGATTTTTTTTACTCTGTATGACACAGATTCTTTATGGTCTTAGAAAATATTAGAACAAAATAAAGTTTCCATATTAAACAAACAAGAGGGCAAAGGGCCACACCTCAGACCCCAAGTAACTTTACTGTTCTCAACAGGTATGTTCACTAAGTTTCACAATATTACTGCCCTAACATCTTGTAGCAATTTTTTAGACAACCAACAATAATTTTTTACTCAGTCCAGATATCAAAACATAACAATATTTTTAATACTCTTAGCAACTTTCATGATGAGTGGATTACAAATGTAATTTTTCAAGAGTGTTCAAAGGGTTTTACTATAGCCACATAAAGAACTCATGGTAGCCATGTTTTGCAATAGAATTGTCACGCAGTGAAGAATAAGAACATTTAAAGTGAACTTGTAAAATAGAGGTGACACCAAATGATCCAGTTACAGTCTCAGAAGATATATTATTGGTACCTTATCTGCAAGTTTCTTGCAACCGCAGTGACAAATGAGGCTAAGAAATGGAAGAAACTTATACATGTACAGTCAATCTTGTATTAAGAGACCACTCAAGGGAGTAATCAAAAGTGGTCTCTTAATAAAATGGTCTTTAAATAAAAAAAGGCCATTCTGGAAGAATGCTTACCCTCAATTTTAATCTATATGAAGGATAATCTCTTTTGTCAACAATGATTTTAACTTTTATAATAAAATGAATATAAACACAATACATAAACAATATTTTACTTATAATGTTTTTTATTTTTTTCATTTATTATAAATTATTATTTATTATAAATGAATTGTGTGTACATATTTATTTGCAAAAACAACATAGACAAGGAAATATTTTTCGCGTTTTTTTTTCACCTGACACATTATTTTCCACGTCTTCAAGTACCTAGGCTTAACGCTTAAGAATGTTCTGAATTTGAGTTTTACCGACTCCAAACTCATCTGCGATTTTACGTCCAAAACCCGAATTTTCTCGTTCAACGTTAACACTTTTCGTTTTGACATTTTAATTTCTGCATGTACGCTTAAGGAAATCTGACTCGATTATGATACATAATGAGCTGAAAAAAATAAAACACGTCAATTGAAAACAAACAAACAGACCTGATTGGAAAATTTATTAAGTAAATAACAATGTGATTGGCTAACAAATATCTACTAATTAGCATAATTACAAATTGGTAATGTACGGATTTCGACAGATATTGCCGATTAAAAGTTTATTTTCCGCACTTCTCAGGAAATGTTTGTCGCGTACAGTGCATTGTTTCTGCACCTGTTATCTATACTCGAGAAAAATCTGCGTTGTCTCTTAACATAGTAAACTATTTAAGCTGTAGACTGTGCGCAATACGTTCCTCTATTATTCAACTCAATAAATGTATACGCAGTATACAACAATACCGGTCAGAACCGGTCAATGAGAAAAAGCATAATCATAATGGTTGGTGTGAAAACAAAGCAGAGGTGTAACAGTACATCTTATCAGCTTAGATAAACGATTAACCCGGATTTGTCCCTGAAAGATCAATAGATTAACCACATTTACCTTCTAGTGGTCGCTTAATTCAAGATTCGGACATCAAAATACACAAAAATCAGCGGTCGCTGGTCGCGTAGGACAAAAGTAGCTTAAAATAATATCATTATATAGCGAAAAAGCTCCGTGGGATTTCAAAATGGTCGCATAAGACAAAGGTCGCTTAATACAAGTGGTCGCATCCACAAGATTGACTGTAGTTTATAAGGCTTTGATTTTACTTGTTTAATAAGCATTTGTATTTTACAAGCAAGTATGTTTACATATACATTTTAAGTTACAAGGTATTTTGTCTGAAGAATGAAAATAATTTTTTAATCATAGTCACAGGCTCCATTTTAATAAATGAATGGGTATAAATATTAAATAATTGTATCAAATTTACTACAGTACATAGTAAGCAAAACATGACATACAACATGTTGGTTGGTAAGCTTAAGTCAAGCTGAGCTAAAATTGTACTGATCTGAAAATTTACTGGTAGGCTTTTATGCAAGGTAGTAAAGTTGTGGGAGACCTTTTACCTGGGCAAGCAAATCTGCAGGAAAGAATTTGACTGTCCCAATCAATTTTAATGAGTGAGCAAATTTCTGAGCTTTTTTCTTAGATTTGTGAACCTGTCCTTTGTATTGATTGAAGTTTCATATGCTTACCGATGCATTAATATAGGTCGTGTTATCTTGTGTGGAATTGAAGATTTTATAGTCGTCGATATATGACCCTGTCATGTTCAAGGTCACCATGCCAGGGATGGATGTGGACATCACATGACTTGTCAATAGGGCAACCCCCAACAGTGCATTGAAAATCATGACTGGTGTGCCTGAAAAAACGAAACAAAGATACATAATACATCAACATTTTCTATATTTTGGTACACACTAAAACATAAGAGTGAGCTCTGCAATCTGACTTGAGAATTTAAGCATACACAAATGGGTACTTAATAAGGAGCATGTTTGAAAAGATTAGTGGTATTGTGGTAACTGGTTCCTAAACTTTGGGGTTGCAGGTGAATCCCCAACTGAATGCTAACCTTACTCTCTTTTTGCATGAGACATAAATGGTGGATTGTTCAAAGTGCTTCAAACTACGTACATGGACAAAGGCAGCCTCAACACTGTCTTCTGAGTCTTGCTCCATCATTTGTAACAAAAAATGTAGTTTAAATATTTCATTTCCAGAACAACCAACAAGTTTTATATAAATTTGTCTTCAGTAATATTAAACAATCAATCTGAGTAATTCTCATAGAGACAAAAACAACACAAATTTCCCTTATAGAAAATAGATTATTTAAATAAAACTCTAAACAAATATTGTTCTGCCTGTATATCATAATGCAAACATACTTAACAAAGTCGGATAAGTACTTAACAGAATATTGATACTGTATGGATTTAAAACAGTGTACGTTCATTGTAATGTGTGTTTGCATCATCTATTTAACGTACCACACTGGAATTTCAATTCACTGATTTATTATAAACATTTTTTAACAAGATAACATGGCTGATTGCCCTTTATGTGTGGCCTTGACATTTACACATGTCACACAATAGAGTAACCACTCATGGAAAATGATTTGAGAAGTGAATGATGAATGATGAAGTTACATTTTGCACAGTCTAATTAGTGACCAAAGTTAGCCTCTATTCTTTAAGTTTTACCTTGACCTTTGAGGCAAGTAAGAGATTTTAAATGACCAACATTGTTTTCTATTGGTAAACATTTGTGGCAAGTTATTTTAAAAATTCATAATGAATGACAAAGTTACAGTCAGGACTATATCTTTTAAGGCCAAATTTGATCATTGACCTTGAACTTTGAGAGACAGCAAAATGAAAATGAGAAACTGATTGCGGATAGTGATTCCAGAAAAAAATCCGACTAATTTAAATCTTTAATTTGGCTATGGGTCCAAAATGATAACTCAAGTACTCTGTGTAATGCAATGCTGCAATGGACGAACCCAGGTCTTAGGCAGTACAGGTGGACACTTAGCCAAGGAAACTTCAAAAAGATGTTTTAAAGTGCACTGCAATCTCAACAAGACATGGATGCAATCTAATATATTATGAAAACCAAACCTATTCTGAAAAATTGTGCACACTGCCTTAAATTACTAGAACACAATCAAAGCACTCTAGCTAAAGTGGTAACCTGACAACCGGTTCTGAGGAAAAGTGTGCCTTGTTCTGGGCTTAAACTCAGAACAAGACTGGAACACTTGAACAGCTGACAAGGTAGCTGGTTCTTTCCTAAAATCACTATAATGTTAGTTCAACAGTGGTGCAGATTGAAGTTCTCATGGAAGTGTTCCATTATACTTTTAAATGAGTTTAAAAATGGACAAAATCCGGAGAAATTGTGTTGAACATAAAAATACTACACATAAAAACAAATTAACAAATCATATTTTCAATGCATCATAGGAATGGAATATTAAGAAAAACCTCTTGATAAATGCTTTATATAGATAAGTGGAGCCAACCAAAGTATTTTGCAATCGCATTACCTATAAACACTAGCACTATACCTTTCGATCCCTCGCTTAAATCCGAAATAGGTCAAATTTAAATCGAAATCATGGATTCAATTATAATCCAATTATAATCCAGTTAGACTCGCACTTGTCAATTTAGTATTATTTTGATATTATTAAATACACTTTTATTTTTTACTAAATGAACGTTTATTTTTAATTATGACACAAAATCATTCGATACAGCTCATGTAGATTACCACGACATGTTTCGAAACCAGTCAACCGTGGATCTCACTCCGACCTCCATTTGTAAATATTGTTGTTGTTATGGTTACATTGATTCGTACCCAATGCAATTCACACCTCAGGATATAAAATGTCGTTAAAGAGATTGACACTTATCTAATAAATTGATTATATTATTTTCCAAGAAAATATGCAAATATAAAACGTAGAATGACATACTTTATAAACCACAATACACAATTCATGAAAATGAACAACACGTTCACTAAATTGACAAACGACGATTCGAGTAGTACAAATTTACCCCTTCCGAGCAGAAATCCATCAAGACCGGTTATAATGGATGCCGATTCATATAAAAAAAAATGTGTGGATCATATCCAGCATGTGTACCGTGAAGCTGCGTGTCGATCCTTGTAGGTTCTGTAACGTCTTGGAATGTTATTGTGACTCCGGGAGGCCAAAATGGTAGTTAAGGGAATTTCCGGGAAGAAATCAGCATCCGGGATGGTCCGTGTAGCTGCCGTGTAGGATCGGTGTCCATGGTTGTCCGTGTGCGTCATTGGCAGTCAATAAAAAAATCAGTCCATGATCACCAGGGACACGTAATAAAAACGCTGGAAACACGGCGGATACATAGACTTTCACGTGAAGACTCTGAATAACATGGGCGATGCCAGAAAGATAGGGTTCCAACAACGAACACGGAATAACATTGATGATAGCAGGTGATCTCTGGAAAACGGTTGACCTTTAAAAAATCATAGATCGTCTCGGATTTTGATGGGGGGGGGGGGATCCGGGACTGCGGTGTCCATCTGTGCTCATATTGGACTGGGGCTTAATCAGACTTGTTCACAGATTGTCGAAATGACTGAAGAATTTCCAGCCTTTTCTCACATTTTTTACAAAAAAAACACTCTAAACCAGGGAGAAAAATAACGCTATTGACATAGACTTACCGGTATATACTGCAGTACAATTACGTTGATCAGTAATAATGATTTAAATACCAGTAATGCAAATTGTAAAGCATAATAAACTCGAAAAAAATAATTAGGAGTGTCCCTTTGTTTTCGTTACATTTTGTGACAATACAAAGCTCGCTTATATAAAGCGTAAAATTGATGTCAACGCCCAGTGCTACAAAGCACGTACGCGTTCGTCCACTCCTGGAGTATGCATCGACAGTATGTGATGCATATTCTGCCACAAGCATTTCCAAGCTATTAATGGTATAACGCAGATTTGTCAAAGCAGACTATATAACAACAAGAAGTACAAGCCAAATGATCGCCAGCTTAGGATTGCAATTTCTAAAAATCCATGTACTAATGTACAAGATAACCAACAACGTGATCAAAATACCAGCTCACCCGCACCTCCATCCAGCTAAGTACTGTATCTATACAGAGAGGGAGTAATTTATTCTTCGTCGTCCCATTCTGCCGAATTCGAATAGACCCGTCAAGACACTCCTCCTTCTCAGCAGCCATTCGACTTTTGAATCATTTGCCACTAACAGTCTTCCCTGGCGATTTCATGGGCAGCTTCAAGGCAGGCCTAGTCACTTTGCAATATACAGCACGCAGTTTTTATCTTATTGTATCCTTGTTTTTATTGCTTCACAATTACCTTGTACAGTCAACGTGCGCCGATGCTCCAAAGGAGCCCTTCACTTTATGGGAAGAAGAACAAAAATGAAATTCGTAATGAAATGAAATAGTCAGAATAGTCGGATAGTTCAATCAATAGCCTGTAAATCCACCGGTTTCTGGATCAATTACAGATTTTTTATTCTTAAATTATATTATTGCTGGTATTCCGGTGTTTACATTTATAATTTTACACACATTAAATGGAAAACGTCTAAGAAGGTTTTAACCTGGGAACAAGTTTCTTTAAGGGTTTCTACTTCTAGTGCCTCAAAGGACTCTTAATAAGTGAAATGGAGAAAACTTTTAACTCGCAAACAATTAAGGCTATATTGATAAACTATATAAACATACATTTTAATTCATTTTCTACCTATTAGTGATCTTACAATTTATAATTGACTGTTAAAAACGGTCTATTTTACTTTGGGCAGATTATATTTATTGGTTTCTAACCTATAGACGCTTTTTTGCATCGGCAAACACCTAACTGAGACCGATTTTTACGAAACGAAACATCAACAATAAAATAGCAGACAGGTTGCTCGTTATAATTATTTGATACTGTAAGTATTGAATGGTGAATGTTACTGTTTTATTTAAGCATGTGTTTTTACAAGGTGAATTGCATAATGTAATAACAAGACACGAAAAAAAGTGAAGACATAAGTTTGTCAACCTTTAAGAACTTGGCCACTGCAAACTCAAAAACTTCTTGTGAATGACTCGCAGTGTTTTTTTTCACCATTTTGTGAATTGGGCCGGTCCCTTTAAATTGACATGACGCCTGGACGATGATTGCTTCGCCCACTTAATCACGTGGCTCAGCGGGTAGCAAACCTAGACAAGCTAACACCAAAATGGCTTCTTTGCCTATAGATTGCATATAGATTTATGCGATATTCCGGATGATTTTTACGGACTTTCTCACACCATATAACACTTGTAAAAGGGGGTTGTGTCATTTAGTTATGCAAATGCAAAAATATACATTTATAGAGAACATCAGCTATTTATAAAGTTTTTTTTTCGGTACATTAAACACGCTCTCAAACGTAATTTCACCAATATTTAATGAACTGCGAACCGCTTACTAAAAAGCAACCAAAATCACTTGGGAGTAACATGTTTGACGTGACGTTCTTCATGTCAAACTGATAACGCGGCCCGTATCAGTGTTGATTGCGCAATGCAATATACACGCTCTAAGAAAGGCCCCCGACTGTTGTTTGCCAATGGGGTGCCAATTCACGGTTTCAATAGACTGGGGAATAATAATTAAGTTTTGTGATCGCAGTATGTACAGCCATTAAAATGTGTGAATTACTCAAATCGCGCAATGCAATATACTAACTATACGAAAGGACCCGAACTGTTGTTTGTCAATAAGGTACCAATTAAGGGCTTCAATTTACTTGCGAATAATAATTTAGTTTTTGTGATCACAGTTTGAACAGACATTTAAATATGTAAATTACTCAAAAGTGACAGATGATATAAATTAAACAATCATCAAGGAATCATAATTCAAATCTGAAAATGCCACCAGCCACTTCTGCAGTATGGAATACTTTACTTGGTCTGTGGATAAGAAGACCGCAATGTGTAATGTGTGTAAACTTATTTTTACATATGCGCGGTCTGCTACAAATCTGTGGAATCATTAAAAAATAAAATTCTATGACACGATGTTTTTCATTTTATTTGTGCCCGATTACAGTATCGGTCATAGTATTAGTCGACAGCGATACAATTATTTGATAGCAACGTTAATAAACAGCCTCGTATTTAGCAAACGGATATAACTTACAAACCAATGGAAATAAATACATAACAAGGTAAAATCAATCCAGCCGTTTTATGCGAATATTCAAATTCGCATTCGAATATTCGATTGAATGAATTTGCGAACATTCGAATACCGATATTGGTATTCGATGCCATCCCTAGTATAATGACAATAAAGTGCATTACTATCAGAGTAATAAAACAGCATGAATGAGGCTTCATGCTGGGTTTTACTTCTTTTAAAGTAATGCAGATGAACCTTGCTTCTATTAATCACCTACATGTAGTAACTGACAAAACTATTAAAAACGTGAACTATTATGTCATGATCAGATTGATAACATAAACTATTTAAATTTGATAGTATATTCGATAATAAGATATTGTAATTGTCTTTGACAGTGTTGACGTTCAGTTGTTCGTGATGATGACCGCTTGCATTCATCCATCTCTTACACTTCTCAAGATCTCTTTTCAGCTTTGGAAATGATATAAATTCAATGCCACCAACTAATCTGTCAGGATATTGATTATCAGAGTTACATAATCCCGATTGACACCGTTTTACCATTTGAATCTACGTTTTTTAAAGAGGAAAACAAAAGAAACTCGTTGAAATAAAAGTGAACCTAGACATAGCTTGTCTAGGAAATGGCGAACAGTTTGTTGCTAACTTGCGCGCCCGATTAATCGATCGCTGATTGATAGATCAATTCTTAGATAAAAATTTGATTGAAAGGCGGCGTCATGTCAATGGGGCAAAACCGCAGCATAATGACCAAAATTGGGAAATTAATGTTGTTGTTTTTTTTCCTAAGAAAAGCTTCAAAAGTGAGAATTAAAGTGTTTTTATAAGGACATCTCACTTTCTTAAAAGGGCCGGAAGTGGGTGGCATAATGTAAAACAATAAAATGAATAATTCCTAATATATTAACATTCTATATTAAATTTGGAACAATGTGAATAATTAAAATTACATTTTACTTCAGTAATACATGCTCATGTTTAGATGGAAAGACACTCTCCCACAATTCACAGTAAAAATATGTATTATAATTATACTTTATTTATATTAGGCAATAGAAATAAAGTAGATAATGTTTGTATCTCAAGCTACAATTGTATTGGATAATCTTTTTTGAGTAAGTATAATTAAGGATTTCAGTTTATATTGAAACACTAAAATGAAATGCTTGTAAATTAGATTATTTAAGAAAATCTCACAATTAAAGTGCTCAATTGTTAGACTTACATTTTAGTGTAGTGTAATTCTCACAATTAAAGTGCTCAATTGTTGGACTTACATTTTAGTGTAGTGTTTGAAGGTGAGAATCAGCTACCTAATTAGCTGTTTTGTTGGTTTGGGATCAATCCTTGCATATGGAACACTTTTCTTCCTTGACAATAACTTTAAAATGACTCTCGCACATTTGTCCCAATTAATGCGCATTAAAAAGAACATCCAAGTTTTATTACTGGCGCTTCTAAAATTTAAGCTATTGAAGTGACTACTTCCAACTCCAAGGTGTGGAAGTGCTGCATGTTTTAATTAAAAATTAAATCATTATTTTGTGTTTAAGATTTCACGCTGGCTTCATATTTGAATGATCGGTACCTGTCAGTGCCAGATGAGAAGTTTGTCTGTGCTATTGAAGAGGAATTGGAAACATTTCAACAGAGTTCACATATTGATGTGTAAGTATCATGAGTTGTTATACCCCCACAAATGAAGTTTAGGGTGTATATAGGAGTGAACTTGTCAGTCGGTCGGTCTGTCGGTCTGTCTGTCGGTCCGTATTAAGTGTCCGCTCTCTAAATAAAGTAGTTTTCATTCGATCTTCACCAAACTTGGTCAGAAGTTGTATCTACATGATGTCTAGGCCAAGTTCGAACATGGGCCTTGCCGGGTCAAAAACTAGGTAACGGGGTCACTAAGTGCGTTTTAAACATTCAGCATGTTGTTTGCTCTCTAATTCAAGTAGTTTTCATCTGATCTTCACCAAACTTGGTCAGAAGTTGTATCTAGATGATCTTAAGGCCAAGTTCGAACATGGGCCTTGCCGGGTCAAAAACTAGGTCACGGGGTCACTTAGTACGTTTTACACATTGAGCATGGTGTCTGCTCTCTATTTCAAGTAGTTTAAATCCGATCTTCACCACACTTGGTCAGAAGTTGTAACTAGATGATGTGTAGTTCAAGTTCGAACATGGGCCATTCCGGGTCAAAAACTAGGCCACGGGGTCACTTAGTGTGTTTTAAACCTCACCATGTTGTCTGCTCTCTAATTCAAGTAGTTTTTTTTTCCAATCTTCACCAAAAATGGTCAGAAGTTGCATCTTGATAATGTCAAGGGCAAGTTTGAATATGGGTCATGTCAGGTCAAAAACAAGGTCACGGGGTCACTTAGTGCGTTTTAAACATCACCATGTTGTCCGCTCTCTAATTCAAGTAGTTTTCATCCAATCTTCACCAAACTTGGTCAGAAGTTGTATCTAGATGATTTCTAGGTCACGTTTTAATATGGGTCATGCCGGGTCAAAAACTAGGTCACAGGGTATCTTAGTGCGTTTTAAACCTCACCATGTTGTCCGCTCTCTAATTCAAGTAGTTTCCATCCAATCCTCACCAAACTTGGTCACAAGTTTTATCTAAATGATCTCTAGGACAAGTTTAAACATGGGCCATTCCGGGCCTAAAACTAGGTCACAGGGTCACTTAGTGCGTTTTTTAACATTCAGCATGGTGTCCGCTTTCTAATTCAAGTAGTTTACATCTGATCTTCACCAAACTTGGTCAGAAGTTTTATGGAGATGATCTCAAGGCCAAGTTAGAACATGGGCCTTTCTGGGTCAAAAACTAGGTCAAGGGGTCACTTAGTGCGTTTTAAAAATTGAGCATGGTGTCCGCTGTTTTTTGTGAAGACCACATGCAAAATATTATGTGTCAATACGGGCATGTGGGGGTATTCGTCACGTCTGTGACAAAGCTCTAGTTATACATTTGTCTCACTTAAGGAAAAAGCAATATTCCTAAAGTGTTGTCCCAGATTAGCCTTTGATGTCCACACAGGATTATCAGAGAGAACACTTTCTGCCTTATCTAAATTTTTCTTAAGAAAAGACTTATTTGAAAGGAACAATACCATAAAATGAAAGTTTCGTCCATGGTAAGCCTGTGCAGACGACACTTACATATGTAAGGGACATCCACTATACCACATTTTCCAAGATTGAGGCTTAAATAAAAAATAATCAGTTACATAAGCTTTGCAACTTTTCCCAGTTTAAACAAACTGTAGTGTACTTTTAATACAGAATCATCTGTGATACACCTTTATGCATTTTTTTCTTTAAAAAAGATTCTTTCATCTGTACATTGTAGATTTTTATAAAAAAATTAACATTGTGCATACAAATTCAAAGGACTAGTCTGGCCATTTTTCATCAGCAGGTCTACATTTCCATGACACAAGCCTGTATGACTAGTTGTTCACTGGATATTATTCATAAAGTAATATGTTGCAGAGTTCTCCTGTACCCGCCTGTGGACAACTATCACCGCTTTCTCATCCATAACACAGCCCAGGCCTTCGCAAGTCTACACAGCTTCTCTGTTGGAAGTGGGGCAGCCAGACGTACTGTGATCTGCTGGAGGGAGGCACTACTAATTAACAGGTGACGCAGATTTAAGCAGTTGTATTTTACAGATGCACCAGCACAAATTTTAGCCTTGTTCACAGAATTTTGGAATAAATGCATGTGCATAAAATGACGTCCTATAATAGAATGTGCAGTTTGCACTTTAACTTTTGGGCAACACGTTATACATCTCCAATGAGCCCTGTTTTCTCAGAGTACAGCTGATTTAAAAAGGTTTATAGTTTTTCACTAAAACCATTGTCTGCTTAGTGCACTGGTATGTGCTTGTCACCGAGGCATCTCTGGTTTTACTCACACAAGACAATAAGGGTTTCCACTGCGCTTTCACATGCACAGATTTTCCTCAGAATTTTATTTTAGTTTGACTTGTTGAAATGTAGGTGGTTTGCTGTGAGTGTATAATGATTTTTGCTGTTGGCTTTTGGAGAGAAATGTGAAAACTTAATCATAAATGTCCCCACCTATCTCATATGTTCCGTTGCCATGTAGGAAGAGTTTTTCCCACTCTTATCTGATTCCTCTTATTAAGTATTTGATGTAAGTATATGACAATTATGAACACTGTCAATGGTTGCGCACACATTGCACCATTCCAATTTGAGAACTATATTTTTCTCAAGATTAATGATTGGGCAACTTAAATAATAATTCATCAACATATTGCATGAAATCAGTATGATGCAAATGCAAGGTTGTTAAAATATACAAGTATATCAGTTTGCATGTTAGAGATAACAACTGCTGCATGTAATATGGCTCTTGATTGTACCATAAAGTTGTTTCAATATTGTATACATAAATTAAGGCTGTACTTCACCATACATCAAAAGCTTGAGTTTTTTTTAAATCATAAAGTATCTCCTGCATAAGTGTATTGGCCATATATGTAGAAGGAGCATGGTTGTGGGAAAATGGGGTTTAATACATGTGCTTTAAGTTTTATCCCAGATTAGCCTGAAGAGACTGCACAGGCTAATGTATGACAACACTTAACATCCATGAATGAAACCCAGCCTGAAGAGACTGCACAGGCTAATGTATGACAACACTTAACATCCATGAATGAAACCCAGCCTGAAGAGACTGCACAGGCTAATGTATGACAACACTTAACATCCATGAATGAAACCCAGCCTGAAGAGACTGCACAGGCTAATGTATGACAACACTTAACATCCATGAATGAAACCCAGCCTGAAGAGACTGCACAGGCTAATGTATGACAACACTTAACATCCATGAATGAAACCCAGCCTGAAGAGACTGCACAGGCTAATGTATGACAACACTTAACATCCATGAATGAAACCCAGCCTGAAGAGACTGCACAGGCTAATGTATGACAACACTTAACATCCATGAATGAAACCCAGCCTGAAGAGACTGCACAGGCTAATGTATGACAACACTTAACATCCATGAATGAAACCCAGCCTGAAGAGACTGCACAGGCTAATGTATGAAAACACTTAACATCCATGAATGAAACCCAGCCTGAAGAGACTGCACAGGCTAATGTATGAAAACACTTAACATCCATGAATGAAACCCAGCCTGAAGAGACTGCACAGGCTAATGTATGACAACACTTAACATCCATGAATGAAACCCAGCCTGAAGAGACTGCACAGGCTAATGTATGACAACACTTAACATCCATGAATGAAACCCAGCCTGAAGAGACTGCACAGGCTAATGTATGACAACACTTAACATCCATGAATGAAACCCAGCCTGAAGAGACTGCACAGGCTAATGTATGACAACACTTAACATCCATGAATGAAACCCAGCCTGAAGAGACTGCACAGGCTAATGTATGACAACACTTAACATCCATGAATGAAACCCAGTGTTCCCGGATGTGGCTTAATTATATATCTCCTGGATAACTGTATTTGAAAAGTGTATAAGAATATTTATTAAAAATACATAATGCACTGTACCTTTCAGGGGAGACACCTCTGGTGACATGAGAGGCCGTGCACGCTCCAAGTATCGGGATAGACCTCCAAACCCTGGACATGCCTCACCTAACTCAGGTATCATTTCACCCTTGGTTGTGTTTTAATTGTTTTCCAGTCTTTATTAATATGGTGAATAATTGAATAATAAGTCTTTACAACAATTAAAACACATTATAAAATTCATATTTATGACATCACTGGCCAGGTTGTTATTCACTGGTATTCACCTTTTGTGAACCTCAATTCTCTTGCTCACCACATATCTTGTTGGCAACATATCTCTTGTAGACCACATATCTCTTGTTGACCACATAATTCTTGTTGACAACAAATCTCTTGTGGACCACATATCTCTTGTGGACCACATTTCTCTTGTGGACCACATCTCTTGTGGACTGCATATCTCTTGTAGACCACATATCTATTGTGGACCACATATATATTGTAGACCACATTTGTCTTGTTCACCACAGATCGCTTGTAGACCACAAGTCTCTTGTTCACCACATATCTCTTGTGGACCACGTATCTCTTGTGGACCACATATCTCTTGTGGACCACATATCTCTTGTGAACCACATCTCTTGTTGACCTCATATGTCGTGTTGACTACATATCTGTTGTAGACCTCATATGTCTTGTAGACCACATATCTCCTGTAAACCACATATCTCTTGTGGATCACATATCTCTTGTAAACCACATATCTACTGTGCACCACATATCTCTTGTAAACCACATATTTCTTGTAGATCACATATCTCTTGTTTACCACATACCTCTTGTTCTAAGCATATCTCTTGTTTACCATATACCTCTATTTGCTCAGTAGGTGGGGGAGACTGGAGTCATGATCGATATGAAGACAGTCCTGATGACGCACCAGATGAAGGCTCACCTAGATGGGACTTGCCTAGCCTGGTATGCACCCTAACAGGGCTTAATTTTAATTTTAGCCTCGCTGTGGGAAAAACAGGGCTTAATACATGCAGTCAGCACAGGCTAATCAGTGACGCACATCCTGTCGTCCCTGGAATGTAAGGATGTGAGAGCTACCAGTTTAAGTTGTCACCAGACCTTTCAGACTGGCCATCATAGTCCTTGTGTCATGGTTTTGAAAATGAAAGTGTAAATAACCGTGGTCCAATGGAGGTTTTATCAAGTGATCACAGTTCTTAATCAATATGTTGGATACATACACAGCATTACTTGTGTGGTTTTGAAAGTAAAGTGGAATGTATGATACAATTCTAAATACTATTTTACATGTAGATAAAGAGAACTCGCATTATAACTATGTAAGAACAATTTAGATTCAATTTATAGGATAAACATGAAAACATTATCTGATTGTTATATTTTCTTTAAAATCTTATAAACAAAGTTGTGTATGATAAATGGTTTTGGTAACCATAGACAAAAGTATCAACTATTTTTTTGCTCTACCAGTGTTTCACATCATTCTTTGCACCAAATCTAGGCACAGAGTACAAGTGTCACCTCCCCTGTCCCAGTATCCAACACACGTGCAAGCACCAAGACAATCACAGATGGGCCAAGTGCATCTGAGAGCAATAAACCAGAAAAGTATGGACTTATCTTCATTATTCTCAGTTTAATGGCAACTTGGAAAGATAGTATGGATCACTTTCACAATAATGTGGGATTGCAGAGTTTAATTTGTTACTGTATATGTTACATGCAAAAAAAGGAGTTGACGTTTAAGAACAAAGCTCATTAAGTTGTTAGTTTTTTAAAACATGTAAATAAAGTACAATTCGTATTTGATATTTATCCCAATATTTTTATAGACTAAAAAAAACAACATAGTACAGTTGAAAGAAACATACAACAAATAAAAGTTTGATAGTTTTTAACCAGGTTTTCCAAAGGAAAAAACTGGTTATTAGATTGGTGAATGTCGGCAGGTGGGCTGGTGGGCGGAACAAGCTTGTCGGGGCCTTAACTTTGTCGTTCATTGTGAGATTTTAAAATAATTTGGCACATTTGTTCACCATCATTGGATGGTGTGTCGCGCGAAAGAATTACATCGATATCTCCAAGGTCCAGGTCACACTTTGAGTTCAAAGGTAAAAAATGGCCATAAATGAGCTTGTCCGGGCCATAACTATGTCATTCATTGTAAGATTTAAAAATCATTTGGCACATTTGTTCACCATCATAAGACGGTGTGTCGCATGAAAGAATCACGTCAGTATTTCCAATGTCAAGGTCGCCATGACTAAAAATAGATTTATTTTGAAACAAAGTTACAAAGGGGGTTAATTTTGTTTGTTTATTTCAAAAGTTCAGTTTGAGTTGTCTCCCTTAATCAGATTTTTTTTCACAATGAAAACCTGGTTTTGTGACAATTTTGTCCCTTGTTATTTATTTAGACACTTAATATTTTGGCCAAAGAACATCCAAAAGAAATGCACATTTTCATATTATTTTTTTTTAGAACAAGAAAGAAAAGGGCAGAAGTTCAAGTTTATGTTCCAAGAGCAAAACGGCAGCAGCAGCAACTACTTGAGCGTCAGCAACACCAGCAGCAACAAGAGTATGAGCATCAGCAGCCACAGCAACATCATGGTCATCATAATCATCTACGGCATGATGAAAATCAGCAACAGTCTTCACTGCAGCATCAGCAGCATGGTTCACAAAGCCGCCAAGAACAAGATTCAGTATGTGACATGGATGGTAATGAAATAGGTTCAGCTTATATATTGGAAGAAAGTTTTCAGTTTGTTTCAAGTGAGGATGTTGACACTCATGAAAATAAAGAACAATTGGGTACAAAACCTTCTGAAATTATTGACAAGGATAAATGCATCAATATGGAAGGGAATGAAACTAATGATTATGTTGGGAAAGTAGATAAAGAAGGAGGAGAAGGAGTAGAAAAGCTTGTAAACACAAATGTATACATGAAACAGAAAGTGGAAAGTGTTACATGGCATACTATGAATGTAAACAAAGAAGTATTGGATGTTGAAGGGGAAGAAATGGAATTTAAAACAGGAGAAATAAATGAACAAGAAAAAGTAATTAATATGAAAGACGAAGAAATAGATACGAACGTTATTGATATGATGGAAGACAAACTTTATGGAAGAGATAAAATAAGTGAAGAGGAAGATATACCAAGCAAGAACAGTATTGATTCAGACGCAAGAAATGGTTCTGAAATTGAACAATTGTGTAATACCGTCTCGGATGCAGACAATGCAGTGGCTTATTCTACTAACTGTGTTACTCCAGATTTGTCATCAAATGTAGAAAGTACAGAGTATTCAGTAACTCATAGAGATGACAGTGCAATTGATCATGGGCCTTCTTTTAGTGAAACTGAAGTAACATTTCCAAGTATTGATACTATGGAAGCTGAATCAGAAACAATACCTGAAAATTGTGATATCACTCAAGACGTTAATGTAGGCTTTAAACTAGTTGACACTGAAAGACAGCAAATCTCACTTGCATGCAAAACTGATAGTAATAACATGGCGTCTGAAGGTGCTTCCGTAACTTTTGTTGCAGGTATTGCAACAGATAAGGGTTCATCAAAGGAGAAAAAGAAAACTAAGGTAAAGCCAGCTAAACTGGGTAAAAAGAAAAAAGCCATAAGGGAATCGGAAGAAGGTGACACAACCCTTTCTGAAAAACTTACATGTAAAGCACCTCAAATCACTAAAGAAAAGAAAGTTGGTAAAGTTGGAAGTGTTAAAGTAGGAACAAAAAGTCTCGATGAAGACTTGACTGGTTCAGATCATCGTGTGAATGCTGAGGAGGAGGATGATGAAGATGACTGGTTTTCAAAGTTTAACGATGAGGGAGATTGCCTCGATGAGGATGCCATGGAAGAGGTTGGTTTAGCATCAGAATATTTGAGTGGCATTCTGGGAAAACTGGCATGATGCATGTGGGTAAAATTTTGTCTCAGAATAGCCTGTGCTTTTTGCTTTTATGGTACTGTTCATTTTAACTAAGTCTCTTCTTAGCAAAAGTCCAGTAAAGGCAGAAAGTGTCCTCCTTGATTAGCCTTAGTGGACTTCACAGGCTAATCTGGGATGACACTCTAAGCACATGCACTAAGCCCAGTTTTCACAGATCATGACTCATGTGTGTTCACTTCTGGATTTCCTTCTAATTTCTTTCCAGAATACATGTAGGGTTCAGGTATTAAAATTGATGTTTATTGCACTTGCCCATCAAATTGAAACCTGATGCTGGATAACCAGTGTTTGGCTTATACATATTCCTTATTTATTTTGACATTGTCTTAAATAAGCAGTCTGTTCAAACCTCAAAAATTGAAATTATTTGATAGTGTTTGATTATCCACGTTCCAAAGATGTCTCTATCAGCCTGTTTAGTTAAAACCTATTTATTTTAGCTTGATCAGTGCTTTCCACAGGATTTTTGTCAGGCGCCCTGGGGCTGATAGGGGTGGTTCAGGAGGGGTGTCCCCCTTCCGACGTTGACTTTTTTTGAATTTAACGTGTCAACTATGGCTCTGTGGTGCGTTTTAACTCAAAGAAAAACAGCGTCGAAAGACATCATTTGGTGCGCTATGACTCTTCAAAAAATCCCCCTGTCATTTAAAAATATGTATACTTTTTTATATTGTTTAATTGTTTTAAAACCTTCCCGTACTGACAGTAAAATCCTGACTCGAACGATTCTCCAATACATCTGTTTCAACCCGACTATTACTGCATACATACTACTATTCAAGTTTTTATTTATTATCCGATAATCCCGTTTATTCCGTTTTTATAAATCACTTTCTGGTAAATATTTACGATAAAAGCTCTCAATTATTTCTTTTGAACAAACCTTGCCATTTTTCAATAGTATCAAATAAATTTTAAGTGACTATTTATAGATTTGATGAAATATTGCCTCTGAACATGCGTCAATCTTCTGACGTGTTGTGTGCTTGTTAAAACAATACACGCGACGTTGTACATGCTGCATAATTTTCGCGCTCTTTTATATTGAGAAAAAGATTCGACACAAAATAAATTTGCAATACGAATTTGAAGCAAGAATATTTTAACGTTGCGGTAACATTTACATTCGGAAGTGTGTTTCGGATTAAAAATGCGTTAACGTCAACATACGGGAAAGGGTATCGGAAGACAAATTTAATTATTCCCATTTGAGATTTTAATAAATATTAACAGTTGCGTTATGAATTAACGATAATTTGTGTAAACACTTAAGTCGAATAAATGTTTTGACGGAATTATGCATAAAATTCACGAGGATTTCGGCCGGTTGCCATCATTAGTCTTCTAAGTATTGATTATCGGACGAAAAATTTACCAGTGTGCGTAATTAATTCAATGAAAATTTGTTAACGCATAACATGTCGAATAAATGCCAGCAAAACGTTATAAATGGACATGATGAAAAATACATGTACTGGAATTAAATTGTTATCGCATAATTGTAACCGGGAGTTATTTGCACAACTAACTCGCTATAAGTAATTATTTCTTTACCTCTTTCAGTTAATTTCTTGTATTAATTACAAGAGTCATAGGTAACACTTGTTTTCAGTAAAAAGGTGTGATGATGATGCCCGAAACCGTCTTAAATGTACTTTTTTATTACGTAAATGGTACAAATTCTTGTTAATCAAGCTGCGATAAACTTTTACATCGTGCCCGACGTCAATCAAAAATAATGGTCGATAGTTAACCCCGCCCTCATAAGCATTCACGTAACCGATTGGACGATGAACATAACAGTTTGACGACTCGAAAGTTACCTTTTACATCCTTGTCAGCATTTAAATGACTGTGTAATTTGGCTAGAATAATCTATACGCGCGTCATGCAATTCTCTTATCAGTGGATTATCCATTACCCCATGTGGTGTTTATGGCGATTACTTGTGAAAGTAGGTACCGTGTGCTCTTTTAAAACAGGGAATATTGATACACTGATAGAGAAACCTTTGTTTGTTTTTTTACAATCTCCACTTTCTTTCACTGAAAAACACACAGGTCGGAAAATTTCAAGCGCCCCGGGGACTCGGATTTCGAAACTCAAGCGCCCCGGCAAGGGGCGCTTAAATGGCCTGGGGAAAACCCTGCTTGATTGCATAGAAAGCTTAGGGCTTATTTGAAACACTCGAGTCAGTTTCCTGTGACTAGAACCAGTACTTTGTGTCTATGGGGGAGTTCTGAAGAACAAGCCTATTTGCTCAAGGATTTGAAATAAATCTATTTGATATCAGTAACTTTTAGTTTCATACAATTAATTTTAGCTTTATTACATAGAAGGCGTAAGGCTAAGTGAGATATTCTAAAGTTTTTTTCCAGGGTTAAACCAGTACTTGATGTCTTAAGGGAGATCTAAAGTACACTCCTTCAGTGGGAATCAAACCTGTGACCTCCTGGTTGCTATGTGGTCATCAAATCCACAATGCCAAGGAAACCTTTTTAATTTGATTAAATATTTAGTCAACCATATGTTTTATGTACAACTGGCAAACTACATGTAGCAGTTTGAGTTAATGGAATGATCTTGAGATCCAGTCTATAAACATGAAACTAAATAATATTTAGACATAGTCTTGCTTTTTTGTCAGTTATCGGTATACAATTGAGCCTTATTCTTAGAAAACTAGGCTTAATGCATGTGCGTAAAGTGTCGTCCCAGATTAGCCTGTGCAGTCCGCACAGGCTAATGAGGGAAGACACTTTTCGCCTTAATTGGATTTTTGCTAAGAAGAGACTTTATTTAAACGAAAAATGTCAAACCAGCGGAAAGTGTCGTCTCTGGTCCACACAGGCTAATCAGGGACAACATTTTACGCACATGCATAATGCCCAGTTTTTATGAAACGCAACGCAATTCATCAAACATTCTTTTAAAGTACACAGTTTATATGCTAAAATGGAATTGTGCCAATTTAGTTAATTCATATCTGGGACTTGTTACGCACATGCTTTAAGCCCCGTTTTCCCAGAGTGTGGCTCAAAATATGTCAGTGACTTATTATTATACACGGCAGCTGACGAGGGTGGTGGGAGAAGTAAAAATTGAGAAGTCACAGAAGATCAACTACCTCGACTATCAGCCCAGAGACAAGGCCGATATGGATTTTGATCGTGAGTCAATTAAGATCATGTTGCTCATTAGCTATACAATATTGTTTGTCTTTCGAGTGCAATGTTTTGAGGTTTTTTATATGTTTTAATTATTTTGCATGGTGTTTGTTGGCAAAGTTCTGGATTTTTGTTAAGGAGCGACTTCCTTTAAAAGGAAATAGATAACAGCTGAAAATGTGTACTCTGATCAGCCTGTGCATACTGCACAGGCTAAACTGGGATGACACTCCCTAGATGCTTCAAGCCCAGTTTTCCCGGAAGCTCAGAGTAGTTATCTGCCTTTCAGGCTACACTCACATCATAGAGATCTATGACTTCCCTGCCCTTGATTTCAAGAGTTATCTTCCTTTCAGGCTGCACTCACATCATAAAGATCTATGACTTCCCTGCTCTTGATTACAAGAGCTATCTACCTTTCAGGCTACACTCACATCATAAAGATCTATGACTTCCCTGCCCTTGATTACAAGAGTTATCTACCTTTCAGGCTACACTCACATCATAGAGATCTATGACTTCCCTGTCCTTGATTATAAGAGTTATCTAATTTTCAGGCAACACTCACGTCGTAAAGATCTATGACTTCCCTGCCCTTGATTACAAGAGTTATCTACCTTTCAGGCTACAATCACATCATAAAGATCTGTGACTTCCCTGCCCTTGATTACAAGAGTTATCTACCTTTCAGGCTACAATCACATCATAAAGATCTATGACTTCCCTGCCCTTGATTACAAGAGTTATCTACCTTTCAGGCTACAATCACATCATATTGATGTATGACTTCCCTGCCCTTGATTACAAGAGTTATCTACCTTTCAGGCTACAATCACATCATAAAGATCTATGACTTCCCTGTCCTTGATTATAAGAGTTATCTACCTTTCAGGCTACAATCACATCATAGAGATCTATGACTTCCCTGCAGAGTTTGTCACACGAGATCTCATCACAGCTTTTCAGGCATTCATGTGAGTAACTATGGACATCTTTTTTCATGCTATATACTGTGCCTTTAGTTGAAATTCAATGCAAATGTTATTGGATTTTAATGATGAATCTTATTTATACCCAAGTAAACAAAATTTGTGAGGGATTACCCCCAGTAAATTGGAGTTACTCTGTTACTCAGTCCTTCTATTGTCTTGTCAGCATGCAATGATATAAATATGTGAAGCAAACTATTTCTGTATTTTGCAAATGATAATTAGAACTTGAAGTACTTAAAACATCTAAAAATAAAATGATAATTTTTTTTCACTTAATGTCCAATGAAATGATCAGGTACATGGTGGCTTAGAAGTAATGGTGACATTTGTTATTTTTCAACAGTCTACTTTGTAGTTTTGCATTCTTTCTATTACCAAGTACGCAGAAGTAGTTAATTTGGAGAGGAATTAGCAACACAAATGGTACAGGGCACTGCGAACTAAGAGACAGGCTGGAAAGCCAGACCAGTCTGATGATATTTTTAGCTCACCTTAACACAATGTGCTCATGGTGGGCTTTTGAGATGGCCGTTTGTCACTGATAAGTTTGCCCACTAATCTCAAAAAAAAGAAAAAAAACAATGTATTAGTTGTATTCAAACAAGCAAAATAACACTCATGACTAAGAAAAATATTGCATTGTTGATCGATGATCATTTATTGAAACTGATAAAATTATAACACATTTGTAACTCTTGTCGTCCACAATTTGGAAATTTTTGATACCACTAAATTATTATTTGAATGTTACTTTACAGTATTAAAGCCTCAGCAGTGTATTGGTAGCTTGTTAGAGTTTGCTTCCCAATGTCACTAGTTTGAATCCTGTGCAATCAATATTTTTTATTCCGCCTATTTTTTGCTATAATAATGATATAAATATATTCCAAATATTAGATGACATGTTTTTTCTAAATATGAAAATGTGAACTAGTCCCTTTAACTGAATACATTTATCAAGTTCACCATTTTCACAATCCTGTTATCAGCAAAATGTTATCTATATACAAGAGATTTTTGTAAATGGACAATGGACGTTTGTGTGCATTAAGTGGGTTGTTGGATTAAACAGCCAATTAATCAGCCTTTATAAGTTTGAAGTTAATTTTTTTGGTAATTATACTAATAAAAAAGTGTACATGTCTGTATGCAACTCATTCTGGTTTTGATAACACTCATTGTATTTAATAAATTTAGTAAAAATAAAAGTGAAAACACAACTTTTTAATCAGAGGACAGATCACTATTTAAAATGGCATCTTCTGTAGTGTCAGTTCATAAAAGTTCAGATTTTGTGAAGGACTTTTCTTGTAATGTTTGCGAAAATAAAAATGTTGAAGTAAGTGCTGATTTTTATTGTGAAACTTGTTTGAAGGGTTTTTGCGAAAAATGCCTGTTTCATCATGATCAAATATATTTTAACCATTTAAAATATGGAAGGGGAGAAACAAATAAATGGCCTCTTGCAAAGACAATGGAGGATTTGCTACTGAAATGTGATGTTCACAGCAACAAGAAACTGAAAATGTTCTGCCTGGACCACGGTCAGCTGTGCTGTTCTGATTGTGTTTTACTTAATCACAGGTAATAGGGACACACTACATGAAGTTACATGCTGTTGAAAGTAAACACGTTTATAAAATTAAAGTAGATTGATATCAATGCATCAATAAATCATCTAACAGTTTCATAGTTGAGTTGTAATTCATTGATTAAATATATTAGCTTTTTTTTCTGTCAAAAACATATTCACAGTAAAGTTTTACATAAGTTATTTCATCCAATGCTTTAATATTTACATATTATATTAATTTACATTTTTGTCATACGTCCAGGTAACAAAATGGGGCATTCAGTGTTTCAGAGGGGGTAATCACGTGATAGTCAAGATGGCGACGTCCATGCCGAGACTGTTATTTTGCGCCGTTGTGTACCCTTTATTACTTCTGTTTATTTTTTAAAAGATGCTCATTTTCCAGCCATATCAGTAAAAATATGATAAGCGTTTATTTCATATTGAGATTCTCTTTATATCTCGACTTTACTGCCCGCAAATTTTCTTAGTGGAGTCCTAATAAGGTCATCCCGCTAAGAAATTTTGCACCGAGTAAAGGCAAGATATAGAGCCAATATTAGTATGAAATAAAAGCCAGTTACTTCCTTCCTAATATGGCTAGAAAGTGAGCGGAATAAAAAAATTAATACAAGTAATTAAGGGTATAAAACTATGAAAAATACTTACCTCGGCATGGACGTCGCCATCTTGTTTGTCACGTGATTACCCCCTCTGTCTTTGTAATTCAAAAATTTTAATTGATAAGGGTTTTAAAAGATAGGGAACTACTTTTGACTAAATTAGACTCAAAATGTGTGTAAATACACTACCTGCTTTGGAAATATTATCATTTTGACCCTTTAAAAAATATGTTTCAGATCACCTAGATATTATTTATGTCAAATTAATAATTATAATTCCTGTTAATATTTTAGACAGTGTTCCAATTTAACTCCAATTTCTGAATCAGCCAGAAAGCTGTCAGTGGATATTGAGCAATTATCAAACAAAATTGAAACAGTTCTTGCTGAACTAAATAATTTTAAGATAACACAAGAGGCCAGCATTCAGACCGTGGAGGGATCATTAAATGAAAAACTGCAAGAAATAAGAGAGCTGCGTAAGAAATTAAATTCTGCTTTGGATGAACTAGAAAATACAACCTTGAAAGAACTGGATGAAATTAGAACCACATTGCAAACCTCTCTCAAGAAACATGTTGAATGCTGCAGCAAACTGAAGGATGAACTGCAACAACTCAATGAAGCTGTACAAGGCCTTTGTGATAAGAACAAGAAAGAACTTGAGTTCCTAGCCAGTAGGAAATGTCTAGAGAAAATACAAGAGTCTGAGACATATCTGAAGGAGAGCCCCGTGAAAATGCAGAGTTCAATGATATTCCAGGCTAACATTGACATTGCGCAGTACTTGTCACAACAGTATAGTCTAGGGAGGATTGCAGTCAGTATGCAGTCCCTCAGTCTTAAGATGATTCCAGACCTGGTGTTGACTGTGAAAAGAAAGTCAGAGTATAATGTGAAAGTATTGAGTGACACAAGTCAGACTTGCTCTATCGTAGGCATTTGTAGCCTGCCTAGTGGTCAGTTTATTGCTGTAGATATTACTCATTTTAAAGTGAAACTGTTGGACAAGCACTACAATGTGATCAGTGACATTGTTGTGTCCCGTAGACCATGGAGCATTTGCCAAATCACATCGATTGAGGTGGCTGTGAGTCTTGATCATCACAGTGTGCAGTTTGTGTCTGTTATTAATGGGCAGCTGGTGAATGGGAGGAAGTTACAGTTGCAACATGATGCTATTGGCATTGCTCACCATCAGGGAGCATTATATATCACCTCTTGCTATGCTCTCTATCATTACACCCTGACTGGGACACTTGTGAAAAAGATCTATGAGGATATAACAGGTGGCACTACAGGTAAATGTTTTCTAAATGGAGTTGAATATTGAACATATTGAACATACATGTATTGTAAATACACATATACAATGTATAACCAATATTTTAACATAAAATTTAATCACAACTGTGGATATTTAAAACACTTTTGAACTGTTTATGAGTTTTAATTTTAGACATTTTTTAATTGTTAATGTATATTATAGACATTTTTTAATTGTTAATGTATATAATAATCATAATTTTATATATAACATGTAGTGTGTAGATGTGCCTTGAGTCCAGCTGGTGACAGGATCTATGTCACTAGCCCAGCCCAGCACAAGCTCATCACTCTGGCCACAGATGGCAGCCTGATATCCACCTTCTCTGACCCTGCACTACCAAGCCCATGTGGTGTACATGTCACTCCTGCTGGGCAACTGCTTGTCTGTGTCTCTGTCTGTGGAAATGGTGCTGTCATACAGGTGGATTGTGAGGGCAGAAAGAAACTAGCAACCTTATATTCACACAAAGATGTAAAAAGCTACATGTATCCACTATCTGCCTGCAGCAACACCATCACTGACCAGATCATTGTGGGACTTAGTGAAAACAATAACATCATTGTTATGGACTTGCAACAGCTTTGAATGTCACATTTAGTCCTAGCAGTTAATATCTAGGTCAGGAAATTATATTCGTAAAGTTAATCTTTTATATTTAACTATTAAATAAATGTAGTTTATTTTACACTTAATGATGTACAATCGTTTACAATTTTATTGTACTTTTTATAAACACGTAGACAGACATAAAAAAATGCATGGCAATAAAGTTATACTTATTTTTTTTAAATAAATATTGGTTGATTGTTGATAAAATTGTTTAATTGCTGCTAATACGTTCACATATATAATTTGAAAGTGAAAATAACTTACATTAAAAAAATATATGTATGGTCAAACTTGTTGACGGAGGAATTATGAATTATTACAAGTCACAATAGAAAAATATATTTTCATTATAAATAATCAAATTGTTGTTTTAAATGTGACATGTTTTAAAATGATTAGAAAATGTGATTTTGCAAAGCCTTTTTCAATATTGAAAAATAATGTAAAATGGTACCTGTATATTGTTTATTTTCTCATAATTAAGCTGTTTTATAAAACACTGTAGACAAAATTATTGTTCATGGTGACCTTTCAATTACTTATCTTAATTGTATGCTTTATTAATGCTGAAATGGTTGCCTTTGCTGAAATAACATTTCGAGCATATTTGTATATAATATCATAAGCAGCGAACAATATTTATCTGTATTGGATGTTTAAATGTTGGACATTGCAACAGAATAGCCAAAACAAACAGATTGATCAAATCTTAGTGCCCCTAAATATCTATTCTCTGTGTATTTTCTGGTGTTCAATTTGTTTAATATAATAAAATAAACTTTGCTAATTTATTACGTGAAATATTTAGTGATTGTGTAGTATATTTAATGTAGTTTACAATCTATGCCTCCTCTGTTTTATCCAAACATAATTCACTGTGACCCCCATTTTTATCTCACATTTTTCACAGATATAAACTTACCAATCAGCATACAGTAAATGTTAAAAGTCTGGATAGTTTGAAAAAAATGCCTGAATCAATCATACATAATTGAAAACATGCCTTTTTGCATCAATAATCACTAATTGCTCTAAATTGCAATTAATCTGCAAAAGTCATTAAGGCCATGAATCAGAACAAATAGAACAATAGGGCCAAGATGGCCCTAGTTCGCTCACCTTTTTTTACAAGGCCTTGTTCATTGCTTAGTTGAAAATTCATTACTCTAGAGCATATTAGATTGGTTCTCTTCTGTTTACTTTTGCAGTGTGAGCATATGATTAATTCTGATTGAGTACTGTCCATTTGCTTGGGTTTTTGCAATGCAAACATTTGAGAGTAATGCTAATTCTACATGTGTTTACAAGGCTTTTGTAACATTTTGACCTTGTGACCAAGATTTTAACCCCACATGACCCAATGTCAAACTTTGCCTAGATATCATCAAGAAAAAACATCCTGGTCCAGTATCATCATTATTGGACCTAAACTATGACCTCTAGTGTGTTTACAAGGTTTTTGTAAGATGAAAACTATGACCTAGATTTTGTCATTACAAAACGTCAAACTTGATCTAGATATTATCCAGACAAACATCATGGTCAAGTGTCATCATTATTGAACCAAAACTCTGGCGTATGGAGTGTTTACGAGGTTTTTGTAAGATTTGTCCTGGTGACCTATATTTTGACCCCTCATGACCAAACATCAGATTTTGCTTACAAAAATAAATATTATAACCAAGATTCATAAAATCTGAAGCAAAATTGTGACCTCTAGAGTGTTTACAAAGATTTTGTATACTATAATGAAAATTGTGACAATGTAAGGGCAATAATTTAGGCATTTACTATGCGATTTTGCTCATTATCAAACTTGACTGAGATCTTGTGGCCATATAGCTTCTCAGCATTTTTGATAAAAAATGCTTGAGAAATGTGAATGCTAGAGTGTTTACAAACCAAATGTGAAAGGACAGCTGGATGACAGACAAAGACCGATCCTAAAACCTCACCTGAGCATTTAGGTGAGCTAAAAAGTGTTTTTTTTCACTAATCTAAGCCATTTTCCAACTTGTCCAAGATATCAATAAAACCAATGTCTTGACTAAGTTTCACGATGATTAGGCAATAAATGTTACTTCTAGAGTGTTCACAAGGTTCCTCTATAGTCATATAAAGAAAACTGCCCCACCCCCTCTGGTGGCAATGTTTTTAGACCGATCGGGACCATTTTCGAACTCATCTTAGATATAAATAAAACCGATGTTTTCACCAAGTTTCATGATTGGGCAAAAAATGTGACTTCTTGAGTGTTCACAAAGTTTTTTTACTATACATGTATAAATACTGTATAAGGACAATGGGCCACACCCCTCTGGCAGCCATGTTTTTCAACAGACCGGAACCATTTTCGAGCTCAACTCTCGTATCTAGTAAACAAATGTTCTGACCAAATTTCTTGAACATTGGGCCAAAAATGTGACTTCTAGAGTGTTCACATGCTTTTACTATATACATATAGAGAAAACTGCCCCGCCCACTGGCGGCTATGTTTTTTCACCGATCTGGACCGTTTTCAAACTCTTCCGAGATATCAATAAAACCAAGGTTTTGACCAAGTTTCATGACAATGGGCAAAAATTGTGACTTCTAGTGTGTTCACAAGGTTTCTCTATAGCCAAATAAGGAAAATTTCCCCGCCCACTGGTGGCCATGTTTTTCAACAGACCAGAACCACTTTTGATCTCAACCAACATATCATTAAGACAACATTTTTGCAAAGTTACATGAAGCTTGGGCATAAAATGTGACTTCTACATTGTTTATAAGGTTGTTTTTTTATTTGACCTAATGACCTAGTTTTTGACCCAGCATGACCCAGTTTCCAACTCGTTCGTGGTATCATTGGGACAAATTTTCCCACCAAGTTTCATGAAGATGGGATAAGAAATGTGGCCTCTAGAGTGTTTACAAAGTTCTTCTATAGTCAAATAAGGAAAACTGCCCCCTCCCACTGGCGGCCATGTTTTTCAACGGACCAGAACTACTGTTGAACTCAACAAACATATCATTTAAACATACACTTTGACATAGTATCATGAAGATTGGGCATGAAATGTGACTTCTACACTGTTTACAAGGTTTTTTGACCTAGTGACCTAGTTTTTGACCCAACATGACCCAGTTTCAAACTCAATCAACGTATCATTGGGACAAATCTTTGGACCAAGTTTCATGAAGATTGGACAAGAAATGTAGCCTCTAGAGTGTTTACAAGGTTTCTCTATAGCCAAATAAGGAAAACTGCTCCACCCACTGGCAGCCATGTTTTTCAACGGACCGGTACCACTTTTGATTTCAACCAACATATCATTAAGACAACATTTTTACAAAGTTACATGAAGATTAGGCATAAAATGTCTGACTAATGGGATTGCATGTTAACCCTCGGGACTTCGGTTAAAAACCATTGCCCGAAGACACTGCTTAACATAAAACTCTGCATAAAAAGGTCGAAAACGGCCATAAAATGGACAGCCCGATTTGACTGGGCTGTACCATTGATATAAATAGAAAACTTTGCAGTGTTGGTGCGGTGCCTTAATAAAAATCTATTGGTTTAAAAATATCTATCCTTATTTAGGAAGCGTTAAAAACGCAGTACTTTACACTGGCTGGGCCTAACGCTGTTAAAAAGCGGCGTTTTTATTGGTTGATACACTTTTAAAAGGATGGCACTGATTGGCCGAAATTTCTTATTAAGGATTGCAAGTAGGTCAATCCGTTTATAAATAGAATTTTCCCACGGTGGACGTTGTACTTTTACAAAAAGTAAACAATAATAGTTTCTATGCTGAAAATATAAATGAAAGAAAAGGATGAATAATCCAAAAGAACTTGGACTTGTTTTATAGTTATAAATTACTATGTTTATGTTATGTTAGTGTTCTTCTTATTAATTATTATTATTTATGTTATGTTGTTATTGTATGTTATTGTTTGTTATGTTTTTTAAGGAGAGAGAGAAAGAATAGCCCAATTTTTATAAGTAAAGATGGTGAAAACACACATACTGTTGTATGTGGCATCATCATTACTAGACCCACTGTTCAGTATATACTGCAATGGGTTTGTTTGAGTCTTTAGACTTTGTGATCTGTGTTTTAAATGTTAAAATCCAAATCGGATTATTTTAATATAATGCTTATAGAAAAAAGGAATACACAGATGTGTAATATGTTTGAGAAACAAAATAATAATACTTGAGGGTTTTGAGCATGACCCAGTTTCGAACTTGATCAAGGTATCATCGGGACAAATCTTCCGACCAAGTTTCATGAGGATGGGATAAGAAATGTGGCCTCTAGAGTGTTTACAAGGTTTCTTCCCTAGCCAAATAAGGAAATCTGCTCCCTCCAACTGGCGGCCATGTTTTTCAACGGACCAGAACCACTTTTGAACTCAACAAACATATCATTAAGACATACATTTTGACATACATGTAGTATCATGAAGATTGGGCATGAAATGTGACTTCTACAGTGTTTACAAGGTTTTTCTTTTTTTTGATGTAGTGATCAACATTTTTGCAAAGTTACATGAAGCTTGGGCATAAAATGTGACTTCTACATTGTTTATAAGGTTGTTTTTTTATTTGATCTAGTGACCTAGTTTTTGACCCAGCATGACCCAGTTTCAAACTCAATCAAAGTATCATTGGGACAAATCTTTAGACCAAGTTTCATGAAGATCAAACAAGAAATGTGGCCTCCGGAGTGTTTACAAGGTTTCTCTATAGCCAAATAAGGAAAACTGCCCCATCCACTGGGAGCCATGTTTTTTAACGGACCGGAACCACTTTTGAACTCAACCAACATATTATTAAGAAAAACATTTTGACAAAGTTACATGAAGACTGGGCATGAAATGTGACTTTTACGGTGTTTCCTAGGTTTTTAGCTCACCTGTCACGAAGTGACATGGTGAGCTCATGTGATCGTGTGATGTCCGGCGTCTGTATGTGCGTGCGTGCGTGTGTGCGTCCGTCAACAATTTGCTTGTGTAGACAGAAGAGGTCACAGTTTTCATCCAATCTTTATGAAATTTGGTCAGAATGTTTATCTTGATGAAATCTGGGTTGGGATTGTATTTGGGTCATCTGGGGTCAAAAACTAGGTCACTAGGTCAAAAACTAGGTCAAATAATTGAAAAACCTTGTGTAGACTATAGAGGTCGCAGTTTTCATCTTTTCTTTATAAAATTTGGTCAGAATGTTTATCTTGATGAAATCTGGGTTGGGATTGTATTTGTGTCATCTGAGGTAAAAAAATAGGTCACTAGGTCAAAAACTAGGTCAAATAATAGAAAAACCTTTTGAAGACAATAGAGGTCGCAGTTTTCATCCAATAGTTATGAAATTTGGTCAGAATGTTTATCTTGATAGAATCTGGGTTTGGATTGTATTTGGGTCATCTGGGTCAAAAACTAGGTCACTAGGTCAAAAACTAGGTCAAATAATAGAAAAACTTAGTAAAGACAATAGAGGTCGCAGTTTTCATCCAATCTTTATGAAATATGGTCAGAATCTTTATCTTGATGAAATCTGGGTTGGGATTGTATTTGGGTCATCTGGGAACAAAAACTAGGTCACTAGAATTTTTTTTAGATCAAATAATAGAAAAACCTTGTGTAGACAATAGAGGTCGCAGTTTTTATCCAATCTTAATGAAATTTGGTCAGATTGTTTATCTTGATGAAATCTGGGTTGGGATTATATTTGGGTCATCTGGGGTCAAAAACTAGGTCACTAGGTCAAAAACTAGGTCACTAGGTCAAATTATAGAAAAACCTTGTATAGACAATAGCGGTCGCAGTTTTCATCCAATCTTTATGAAATTTGGTCAGAATGTTTATCTTGATAAAATCTGGGTTGGGATTGTATTTGGGTCATCTTGGGTCAAAAACTAGGTCACTAGGTCAAATAATAGAAAAACCTTGTGCAGTCAATAGAGGTCACAGTTTTCATCTAATCTTCATGAAATACAGTCAGAATGTTTGTCTTGAAGAATTCTGAGTAGGGATTGTAGTTGGATCATCTGGGGTCAAAAACTAGGTCACTAGGTCAAATAATAGAAAAACCTTGTGTAGGCAATAGAGGTCACAGTTTTCCTTCAATCTTTATACAATTTGATCGGAAGTTTATCTTGATGAAATCTGTGTTGGGATTGTATTTGGGTCACCTGGGGTCAAAAACTAGGTCAATAGGTCAAATATTAGAAAAACCTTGTGTAGACAATAGAGGTCACAGTTTTCATCCAATCTTTATGAAATTTTGTCAGAATGTTTATCTTGATGAAATCTGGGTTGGGATTGTATTTGGTTAGTCAGGTGAGCGATTCAGGGCCATCATGGCCCTCTTAATCTTTTTTTTTACCTAGTGACCTAGTTTTTTACCCAGCATGACCCAGTTTCGAACTTGATCAAGGTATCATTGGGACAAATCTTCTAACCAAGTTTCTTGAAGATCGTTCAAGAAATGTGGCCTCTAGAGTGTTTACAAACAAATGTGGATGGACGGACAGACAACGGAAAAGACCGATCACAAAAGCTCACCTGAGCAATCAGGTGAGCTAAAAATCAAAATAAAAACTCCATATGGATTGTGAAAGCAAATCCTTGTTAATTAATGGTCCCAAAATAGAACAACATGATATTTTGTTAGAAAGATTTGAGTTCTCACTTAACTACAGAATGGGCTATTGACTCATTCAGCTTTTGTGCTCATCAACACTTAACTGCATGGATTTTAATAACACTTTGTAGGCAGGTCCTTTTATAGTTATTGTATGATATTTCATTTGAATCTTGTGATTTTTTTTTGATAACTTCGGTTCCCATGGCAACAGAAAGTGTTAAAAAATAGCTAGAACACTTTGAAAACGTTCAATTATGATACTGCTGGCTAGATTCTATTTTAATGTAAGAGAAATGAGCTTGGTTTGATCCTGCTCTTTATTTCTTCAGATTTTGTACCACGTTTTAAACAAGGTTTAAAATCCTGGTCACTAGAATTGAGATATGGCAACCAGGCTCATTAAACAGACGGTTAATATTTGAAAACTCAAGTTTGCATTTACCAATCTTAATGAAATTTAAGATTATGCAAAAATGACCTGAGATCTAGCTTTCAATTGTATTTGTTTTTATGGGGGGTCATGAATGCCACTGATACTTAAACTAGAAAAACAGTTTCAGCTCCATAACTTTTTAGTTTGGATGGAGATATCACACTGAAGTTTTGTGTGGCAAGCTTACATAAAGACCTACCTTGGAATTTCATAAGGGGCTAGTCTAGTCAATATAGAAAAACTGCAAACAGGTGGTTTCTAGTAGATAACTTTAATTCACATTTACCAATGTTCATTAAACTTTTAATATTGCAAGGATGTTTGGATTTCTACTTGGGATTGTATTTGGGGGCGTTTAAGGTCAGGGTCACTGTTTGCTAAAAAATAGAAAAACAGTTTTCTCTTCATAACTTCAGTTTTAATGTAGATAATGCACTGAAATTTTGTGTGTAGGTAGTTAACATGAAGACTTACATCGGAACTGCATTTGGGTCCAGTTAGGTCAATGTCAAGGTCATTGTATGTAAAAATAGAAAAACATCAAACAGGTCGTTTCTGTTTAATAACTTACATGTATGTTTGCAATCTTGATTTAACTTTGATATAGCAAGCATGCCTGGAGACCCAGCTTGTGATTGAATCTTTGGAAAAGTTGGGAAAAGGTCAATGTCACAGTTAATAATTATAGAAAAATCGCTTACTCTCATTAACTGGAGTTTGGATGGAGGTATAGTTCCGATTTTTTTTGTCCCCTACCGGTGAAACCGGAGGGGACTTATGGTTTGCGCACCGTGTGTCAGTCAGTCTGTCAGTCCGTCACACTTTTCTGGATCCTGCGATAACTTTAAAAGTTCTTCATATTTTTTCTTGAAACATGGATAGATGGCAATATGGAGAGTATGCACGTCATTTCATTTCGTTCCTACGTCAATAATTCTGGTTGCTATGGCAACAAATAATATTAAAAAAAACACTCTTTTTACTGACAATGGTGGAGTTCCACCGGTAGGGGACAATATTACTTGGCAATCTCTTGTTATAGATAGATTACATGGGAAAAGTCAGGTCAAGATCAATGTCACTGTAACTAAACATAGATAAATAGTTTCCAATAAAAACCTTGCGTATGGATGGAGAAATTGGGCTGAGTAGTAGTGTGTAAGAAGCTTACATGTGTATATAGCTTAACCCTTTCAGCGCTGGAACGGAACTTAAAAGGCCTTTGCAAACAGTTTGGATCCAGATGAGACGCCACAGAATGTGGCGTCTCATCAGGATCCAAACTGTTTGCTATTCTGATAGTATTCGTTGAAAAAAAATCAAAGAAAATGCTTAGTTTAGAAACTCAGCAGACAACATTTTAGCAGACGACAAATTTCCCAGCATGCAAAGGGTTAAGATTCCGTTTTGGACTTAAAAGATCAAGGTTGCTGTTTCAAAAAATACAAAACTGTTTCTTCTCAAATAAAAGCATATGTATTTTTATTTTGGTATTCTGAAATGTGTATGTTCTTAGCTTACATTCAGACCTTGCTTAGGATTGCATTTGTTATATTAATATCTTGGCTGAGTTTGAAAATGTTTGCGGCCTGTGGAATAAAGAAGCAGGTCACAACACCCATCTTATAAATGTATATTACACTCTTGATCTTTTCTTAGATAGTAAAAGAAACTCTATGCAAAAAAAATGAAATTCCTTATAGGGTATGTCAAATGTGTAAACATTGAACTCCAGTATATATCCTGAATAAACTTTGAGTGCATCAATTTAATTACCCAAATATTCTAAACCCCTGTTCTTTGTTTAGTCTGCATAATACTGTGTTGTTTCCTGCAGGTCTCGAGGATTTGATCTCAAGTGGGTTGACGATACCCACGCTCTGGGGATATTTAACAGTCCAGTAGCCGGTATGCAGTGCTATAAGGAATATTAAACTGTCCTCATACTTTAAACATATCCATTGGGTAATAACCCATCGCATGCATTGTGAAACCTTTAGTGTTTACTCTCACTATTTTTAGCACACGTTTATTTGATTGGTTTGTTTTCTTGAATGGCTTCATATCAAATATCATACCAAATTAAGTAAAAGAAAATGTGCTGAAGTGTCAAATAATTAGATCAGTGCTGAATTTGTTACAAAAATAGCAATTAATACATGTTTCAAATCATTGAAGGTGTAGGAAACTTCTTGGCAGTGTTCTGGGAAAACTGGACTTAACGCATGTGCGTAAGGTATAGTCCCTGTGCAGACAGCAAAGAAAATTAGGGACAAAACTTTCTGCTATGATAAAATTTTGCATTTAAAAGAAGTTTCTTATAAATGAAAATTCAGTCTAGGCGAAAAGTCTCGCCCCTAATTAACCTGTGCAGACACTTAATGCTCGTGCATTTAACCCAGTTTTACCATAGCAAGGCTCATATGACCTTCATAGAGGCTTTCTCCGTTGCGTTTTCAGCCCAGGATGCGTTGAATAGTGTTCACCCTTTGTTGAAGACATGCCCTCTCACCATGGCTTCAAAGCAGTCCAAACTCAAGGCCAAACGTTGTACAGGTGCAAACAGTTGTATACAACACATGTACTGTAAAATGTTCTCAAGAAAGAAAGTTATATCACTTATTACCAAAATCGTGGGCTCCAAGCAAGACTATCGTAACTCACTATATAATATATAGTGAGTTACGATAGTCTTGCGTGGAGCCCACGAAATGTAATTTGTATGCCCCTGAAGGTGGGCATATAGTGATCGCACTGTCTAGTCTGTCACACTTTTGCTTTTAGGTTTCGAAAAATGCTCATAACTTCTATGTAGCTTCACATGTAACCTTCATATTTGGTATGCATGTGTATATGGACAAGGCCTTTCCATACGCACACAAATTTTGACCCCTTTGACCTTGACTTAGGGTCTGCGTTTAGGTTTCGAAATCTGCATTTAGGTTTCGAAAAGCGTTTTTCGGGGGCATATGTCTTCGGAGATAGCTCTTGTTAAACCTTTTATTCAGATCTTATTTAGCAAATTTTTATATTGTTTGTGAGTACATGTCTTGAAACTATACAAATACTTTCTTTTATTTTTGGCTCACCTGAGTACAACATGCTCATGGTGAGCTTTTATGATGGTCTTTTGTCCGTCGTGTTTCATCTGTTGTGCGTCGTCAATATTTGACATGTTAACACTTTAGAGGCCACGTTTTTGTTTGATCTTCATTAAACTTAATGAGATGATATGTCCCTTTGATATCTTGGAAGAGTTTGAAAATGGTTGTGGGTGGTTGAAAAACATGGCTGCCAGCGGATGGTGCAGTTTTCATTATATGGATATAGTTAAATCTTGTTAACACTCTAGAAGTCACATTTATTGTACAATCTTCATATTACTTTATTAGCACAATTGTTCTAATGATATCTTAGATAAGTTTGAAAATTGTTCTGTTCTGTCGAAAAACATGGCCGCCATGGAGAAGGTAATTTTTCCTTATATGGTTATAATTAAGTAAAACCTTGTTCCTACTCTAAAAGTCACATGTACATGTATTGTGCAATCTTCATGAAACTTGGTCAGAACATTGGTTCTAATTATATATCTTGGATGAGTTGGAAAATGGTTCTGGTCTATTGTAAAACATGGCATTCAGGGGGCGGGGCATTTTTATTAAAAATGGCTACAGTGAAACCATGTTGATTCTCTAGAAGTCACATTTATGGTCCAGTCTTTATGAAACTTGGTCAGAACATTTGAAATTGGTACTGGTTGGTTCAAAAACATGGCAATAAGGGGGCGGGGCATTTTTACGTATATGGTGATAGTGAAACCTTGTTAACACTCTAGAAGTAAACAGTTTTGTGCAATCTAAATTCTTAGTAAGAACACTTGTTCTAATAATTTCTCTGTAGATTTTGAAAATTCTTACTGTTCGTTGTATAATATTGCTGCAGGGCACCGGGGCAGTTTTCCTTACATGGTTTAAATGGATGCTACATAAGCCACATTTTTTGGCCTATCTTCATGAAACTTGGTCAGAACATTTGTCCCTACAAAATCTCGGCTTTGTTTGAAACTGGGTCAAGTGAGCTAAAAAACTAGGTCACTAGGAGAAATAAAACAAAACATGTCAATACTCTAGAAGTCACTTTTTTGCTCAAATCTTCAAATATCTGCTGGCTTTTTCTCAGAATAGTCTTGTTCCTTTGGGTCTCAAGTGAGCACCTAAGGGTCTTTCAATGGCCTGTTTGTTAATAAATAATCATCATCTTGTATCAAGTAAGTCTAGTAATTTATCAACAAGTGTTTCAAAAACATGATTCTAAAAATATTCATTTTGTATCATTATAAACGACTTGTTACAATTATTGTTTGGAACTTTTTGGATTTGTCCCTGGCTAAAGTATTTGAATGCAGTCTTCGGTCATATTTCAGAGTTCCTACAGCCCTACAAGCCACGCCCAGAGACTACCGCAGCGGCTGCTCGACGTCTGGTGGCAGGTGCCCTTGGCATAGCAACCAATGTATCCAAGGAGAAACGGGATAGGGAGCGACAGCAGCTTAAGGAGGCGAAAGGTTGGTTTTTGAGACATCCTGGGAAAACGGAGTTTAATTCATGTGCGTAAAGTTTGCCCAGATAGGCCACTGCAGTCCACACAGGACGACACTTTCCGCTATTTTAATATTTTTACTTAAAATGAAATCTCTTGTTTAAAAAAATCTAGTTCTGGCGTAAATTGTCGTCCCTAAATAGCCTGTGTGGACTGGACAGGCTAATCTGGAAGGACACCTCACTCATCTTTTTAAACAAATTCCTTTGTAGTTTTTTAAATGTTTGGTATTCCATGCTGTGGATGTATGATGACAGTTCCACCCTACACTGTATTTTTGTTTAGAAAAGACCTTGATAAGAAAAATGCCATAAAGTGGAAATTGTCATCCATGATTAGCCAGTGCCTATTGCTCAGGCTAATCTGGGACGACACTTAACACACATCCAGTTTTCTCAGAATGAGGCACACATATTTTCGATGTTGCAGAAAAACGTCGCCAGGAGCGAACCAACAGAGAACAGATCTGGGAGTATGGCAAGTGTGCCATGGATGAAGAAGGGAACACCTGAAGTAACAACAGAGCCCTGTTCTTGGAAAACCGTGCTAAGTGCATGTGCGTAAAGTGTCGTCCCAGATTAGCCTGTGCATTCCAGACATTCTAATAAAGGATGACACTTTCCGCCTAGAATGGGTTTTTGTTAAGAAGAGACCTCCTTTAAACAAAAAAATCCTTAAAAGCGGAAAAGTGGTAAGTTTTGGCTACGCCCATGAAATGAGCTAACTATTTAAATCGTACCAGGAAGAGTTGGGCATTGATTCATATCAGAAAAGATTAAAAGCTGCTATGTAATAAAGTAAATGTGTGCCATTGTGTGAGAATTGCTTTCTACGGACATAAGTGCTGCCAGATAAGAAGTGCAATGGTTACTTTTGAAATCAAGTGGGGAAATGATCAAGAAAGGTCTTGACATTATTTATTTTTTAAGTGCATTTATGGTACACATTGGAAATAATGCATTGTATCATGTTTGTATATAATTTTAAACTTAAATTTGTGTTGTCCTCTACCAGTGAAACCGGAGGGGACTTCTGATTTGCGCTCTGTGTGTCAGTCTGTCACACTTTTCTGGATCCTGCGATAACTTAAAAAAATCTTCATTTTTTTTCATGAAACTTGAAACATGGACAGATGGCAATATGGAGATTATGCACGTCATTTCATTTTGTTCCTAAGTCAAGAATTCTGGATGCTATGGCAACAAATAGACTAGAAATATTGCTGAAAATGGTGGATCCTGCGATAACTTTAAAATGTCTTCATATTTTTTCATGAAACTTGAAACAAGGATAGATGGCAATGTGGAGATTATGCATGTAATATCATTTTGTACCTACGTCAAGAAGTCTGGTTGCTATGGCAACAAATAGACTAGAAATATTGCTGAAAATGGTGGAGTTTCACTGGTAGGGGACTTATATTGCTTGGCAATAGTCTTGTTTGAAATGTTATAAATAAGGATTTTTATGTGTATAGCTTTGAAATGTTACCTTATAAAGACTGTTAAGATCTTTTTGTGCTGGTTGTAGTGTGTAACATGTTGGTGCTAGTAGCCGTTTACTTCAGGTATTTAGTCTTAAATGTGTATTACAGTATTTATAAGGAATTTATTTTTGTTAGTAAAATTATGTTGGTAAAAGAGAGTGTAGGTATTTATTATACACTTCAATCATACAGTGTACCTCATTCATCTGTGTGTTATTGTACGTAAACATGTTATAATGTCATGATTAATTTAATATATTTTTAGTTTATTTTAAACCAATTCATGGATGTTCCTCATATATCTGTGTGTTATTATGCGTAAACATGTTATAATGTCATGATTAATTTAATATAACCAATTCATGGATTTCATTAAAAAAACAAAGACATTGGAGAACATACTGACAAGCATTCTCAAGTCATTTCTTAGGAAAAACCAGAAAATATCCAAGAAAGGTCCCAGATTGGGAACTGTCCTGTGACCTTCTGTTGCAAGGAAGACCCCATTTCACATTATCTGTATGATTTTAAGACTGCTATATGTGCTATAGTTTTCTAACACTATTTGGTACTGGTGTTTGAGCCAAAGTTTTACTATCATTGTCTAAATAAGATTGAAGGATGAAATCTAATATTCTGCTGTGATGATTAAATCCCTTGCTCTGGGATAATGGTGTTTAATGCATGTTCGTAAAGTGTCGTCCGGTCCCAGATGAGCTTGATTAGTCCACTTTCTGCAGACATTGGATTTGTTTTACAGAGGGAGGTTCATATCTGTTACTCTGCTGTGGTGATTTAATGCAAATTAATTATCTATACAGTTTATTAACATAAAAAGTGTGATATTTCAGATTTTAATATGTGTGTTTTCAATGAAATACTGATCAGCAGTAATTATGATTCATAATATATTACTTTCTTTATCATTGCGTTTGTCGGTAGAATATGCAGCGTAATTGTTAATATTGTAAATAAAATCATTTATTTTCCATGCAAATATGATGATATCTTTGTAATTTATTTTAAACAATTCTTACATGTGTAACAACAAGCAAAATAAACCGTCTCTATCATATTTTGTTGTTGTTTTGTAAAGGAATGTTCAATGAAACAATAAATCAATACTTTTAACATGTATTATTGGGCGAAAAAGCAGAAAGTAATGTACACTACAGTACTTGCTTCAATTAAAATTTGAATATTATAATATCTGCACCTTGAAAATACATATTTTTGTCCATTGTTTAAACCCACAGTTTATATTATTTAATTGTAACTAAATTATTTAGGGTGGGAGAACCGGCTGAAAAAAAAGTACACTTCTCACATACTTTGCTAGCTATTCCAGTTGGTTGAGTGCTGGAATGCAAATCCAAATTCAGGGTTCGATCTATGGCATAGCAACAACTTATTTCTACAACCAGTCTCACCCAAGTCCAGATTCACAAATGGTAGTAATCAGGTTGCCACATAAGTTTGTGCACTAAGTACAAGCAAACTTACTCAAGAAAAGGCTGAGCAGGTTAACTGATTGGGATAACTAGAAATGTGTGGCAGACACTGATGCCCCAAACAAAACCACATGTTTGGACATAGACACATCCACCTCTTTGCTTGACAAATAGACAAAAGGCTCATACATCAGCTAAAACTGTTTGCTGTCATGCAAACATCGTTATGGTCACATAAATATTGAGGAAATTAAACTGTGAAAGGCTGAGCGATATTACCATAGAAGTTTAAAAGGAGTTAACACAAAATTTTGAGACTACATTTTATTGTGGAAAAAAGAGACAAAGGGCAATAATTTTGCCAAAACACCTTTCTTTGCGTTGCTCTACACATTAAGGTTATTCAACTATGAAAGTTTCAGCGATATTGGTCCAGTAGTTAAAGAGGAGTTGAACACAAAAGCGTCAGGAATATAAAAAATTCAGCTATAGTGAAAAACCACAAAGGTGTCAAATTCCTTCCAAAACTCGTTGCAGGCAAAACTCCTTTCTTTTAACGATCATCTACACATTAAAGAAATTCAACTCTGTAAGTTTGAGAAAGACCCTTCTAGCAGCTGCAGGAAATTTCAAAACACGAAATTTTGAGACTATATATGCTCTTGTTGGGAAAACCCCCAGATATAAAGAGCCATATATCTGCCAAAATTCATTGCAGCCAGGGTCTTCCCATTGTGTAAATGTAAACGTGGTGTGCGAGTATTGTGTACTTTTAATTGATCAATCGGCAAATGAATGTAAATTTAGATTGAATAAAATGTGTACAAACTATATTGTTTTTATTGAGAGCAAATTTCTGTAAACAAATCAACTTTGTCTGCAATTAAAGTACTAATTTATTCAATTACAAACAAAATCCTTGTTTTGAAATATATGGCCAATGAACATAAGGGAATGTAATGCACAAGAGTGTGACAAGCAATCCATAAATTGAAGTAAGGTACCATTATTGCTCCACTCAGACACATACCTTATGCATATAGTTTTATCCCTACCTGATAAAGAGATGAACTAACCAGTCTGCACTGTATTGTTGATTTTTATGATTGACTGTGACAATGTAGCTTAAGGAGATGCTGCAACAGACCTTGCAAAATCAGGATGATCCTGGCGAGACCAGGAAATATTCCATGTATGTCTTGAACAGCAGTACCAAATCATATAGTAATATATATGGGAATGATCTAGATTTAAATATCAGGGTGGTCCAGCCTACTACCCAACTAGGATAGTCAAAAAGTACATCTTAAAAACTATTGCACATTGAATATATTTTTACCACTATTAATTTCAATGACAAATTGAATACACCAAGTTATTATCTGTATTACAGGTGTTAGACTAAGTGTTTCTCATGTGTGTTTTTTAGTATTACATATTTTCTTCCACCATGCCCCTTAATTATGAGCAGAATCCGGTACTTCAAGTGATTCTATATCATTCTCTTGTGGATTGTTATGGAGAATACTATGATGGTATTGTGATAGATGTGAACTATTATTAACAAGTGACTGTGTGGCCTAGATAATGAAAATAGGACGAGCTTTAATGATTGCATATATTATATGTATAGAATGAATTAATAGTAGTAATATCCGCTCAGCTACCAACTTTATCGGGTATGAAGATATAGGTTATCTTATACCATTTCCATTCAATCCCTATCTATCATGTGAGTAGACAGCATGTGAAGATCATGTGACAATGTTTCAAAGGGCAGAGCTTTCTTTACAGATCAACTCACACAGTGTTTTTTTATGGCAATTTCGGGGCCGATATTCCCCTAAAAAAAGAGTATATATTTTTCCCCCATTTTGTAGAAAAAATCCCCTCCAAAAGTAAAAAAAAAAAAATTTTTTTTTTAAATAACTGTCTTATGATAAATATACAGGGCTCAACATTTATGGTTGTCCTATTGCACCATGGCAAGTAAAAGTTGGGTCTGGGCAAGTTATTTTATAATCTAGT
This sequence comes from Dreissena polymorpha, assembly GCF_020536995.1. Classification (NCBI taxonomy): domain Eukaryota; kingdom Metazoa; phylum Mollusca; class Bivalvia; order Myida; family Dreissenidae; genus Dreissena; species Dreissena polymorpha. The sequence continues at coordinate 18,327,881 of NC_068368.1, read as the reverse complement.
TGTCCGCCCGGAAAAGTGCAAAAAAGAACAAAGAGCATTTCATTTAGACGTTAATTGCTGTAATCATTTTGTTAAATGTTCAAAAATAAAAAAGGTTTTGTGGTGTATCATTTTGGTTTATCAAACAATATGAGGTTTACAGTTGATGTGATATTTCATGTTTGGGCAAGTTGCTTTACGTTCAGTGCAGGTAGATTTTGGAAGTACTGGCCCGGTAGAGCAAGTTGGTTTTTCGGTTAATGTTGAGCCCTGATATATCTCAAATTTATTTCATTAACAGCAAATAAAGTATATAACTATAATTAATATGATTTTGAATTATTATAAAGAGTTATATTAAGTTAGTTTTTCCCAAATCAGTTAATTTAACATGAATTGCATTTATTTCCCAAAATGGCCAGGGAAAGGCCTGATGTATCTAGGTATATTGTGTCAATATTCGTTGATAAAAACATTCCAATTTGGTCCATTTTATTGATAAATAATGCTCACATTTTCCATTTTATCGATTTAAAAAATCCCAATTAGACTCAAAATCGCAAGGAAAACTAAGACTGTGCATGAAGGCTGAACTGTCTGAAACTAATGTTGAAAAAATTCATTGGTATAAATTTAAGAAATAGGACAAAGACATTCAGCTGTGAATATTACATTCATGCATACATGTGTATTCATATAATAAATACCATTACATATAAAAGAGTAAATTTTCAATTTCCCCCTTTTCCTAAAAATCGAAGCGTTTTTCCCTTTGGACGGGCCCCGCCACCATTCCCCTTTAGGTGAAAAAAAAAACACTGTCACATTTCAACTTCTCAATAAGTAATAGCAATGACATTCAACTTTGAGAGTTCAATTCATGGAGGATCAGATTTGTTCCATGACTTTTCTTGCTTCACCTGTCAGGAAAATGACAGAAACACAGAGGCCTAATTTTACTGTGAGGAATGTTCCAAGTTATTTTGTGGAAAATGTATGGAGCTCCATAACACACTGTTCAAGAAGCACGCAAATTTGGGCAAGAAAAACATCAGCCAGTGGCCGGAGACCAATGTGGATTCACTAGAGCAGTGCCAGGAGCACAAGAAAGAAAAACTGACAGGATTCTGTGAGGGCCACAATCAGCTGATATGTCATGTCTGCCATATCTACAATCATCAGTATGTATTAAGAATGACTTTTATCCCTTGAATTTAAACCAACATTTGAACATCCTATGTATCCATTTTAAATAAAAATAATAATTAGAGGTTCATGTTGGACCCAGTATTCAACATTTCATTGTAAATGTCTAACCCAACTTTCCAGCATCTTAAAATCAAATAAGTGTCACAAAACAAGAGAGCTAAAATAGGAACCAGTCACTCACCTCGAATTTGTGTAGAAAAGTAATGTGTAAGGATAATGCTGTCATAGCATGTAAATATAAACTTTAAAGGTTCTGCTTTAGCAATTCAACATAAAAAGATTTGCGCAAGAACGTATGCTCGCTATTTGCAGCCAAATAGTCAATATGTGCAATTGTTCTAACCTTGATCAAAATTGATTTAAAAAAACAATAACACCAACACTCTGGTATGAATTACAATAGTTAATTATTTATGAAAGATGTGCAATTAACATAATTAAGTTACACAATAATAGCCAAATAAATGTATTTCAAGATATTGATTGAGACATATAAAATGATTCAAAATTAATTATATAACCTCGATTATTTAAGAAACACATACATGATATAAAGTGTGGCACTTATTGCAGGAAATGCAGTCATGTGGTACTCATTGCTGACAAAGTGAAAGACCTCCACCAGAAAGGATACTTAAAGCAGTTGTCAGCAACTATGGATACGCTGAATACAAAATTGATTCAGAAATAAGATTATTTTGAGGAAAGTATGAAGTCCCTTGAAAAATGCTTCAACACAATTCTTGCAGAAATCAATGCTTTACGCAAGACAATTAATGATACTTTGGATCAACTGGAGAAGAACACCAAAAAGGAGTTGAACACATTACTGGCTAACATGAAGACATCTATCGAAACAGACATAAACAACTGCACTAAGTCTATTAAAAATATTAAATGTGTACAAGAAGATTGGCTCACAACAAAAGACAAAAGCGAAGCAGTGGATTTAATGACGTATAGGAAATGCATTGTCCAGTCCCTCAAGACTAAAGCAGTTTTACGAAAAATGACAACAAATACCGGTAATGAGAAAACACTGACATTTATTGCTGATACAACCATCCAACAAACTCTTTCAACTCTCTCAGGATTGGGTCAAATAGTCAACAAAGTAAAACAGTCACAAGATGCTAAAAACACAACAAAGAACACAGCAACCGTACAAGGCAAGCTTAAATCTTGCAACACAGTTTCCGTTCAACTTGACCAAACAAGTGATTTGACCAAACCTACAATAATATATGATCCGAACCAAGTAATCAGAGTGACAAGTAGTAAAAGGTATTCGGTCAGAATAAAGAATGATTCAGTGATCCGTTATTTCTATATATATGGAATCTGTGAGACAGCAACTGGAGAGCTACTCATCACAGATCAGGATGACATGAAAGTGAAACTCCTGGATCAGACCTACAAGGTGGTGGCCCACTGTGGCCTGCCTTGTAAATCAGTGACCATATGCAGCATTGACTCCAGTCCAGTGGCTGTTGCTCTGAATAACATTGACTGAAATTCATATATTTATATTGTTACCAAGTAGGTATTAGTAGGTATTAGTAGGTATTCGAAAGACGTGACAGATACTGAGGATATACACCGAAAATACAACCACAACCGAGGCTAGTATTGCTTGGTAATCTATCCTTATGTATATTTCTGTCTGACAAGTATACATCATGAAATAAAATTATTAAATTTTGACAAGAATTTGAATTTTTAAGAATGGATTTATACTTGCCTGACATATTACCACCCACCTCCCCTATATGTATTTTCGGTGATGATTTGTCGCCGAAATAAAACTGACTAACGGGGTTTACGCATGGTATATAAAGAAGTTTCCGATCACGTTATGATGAGAATATATCACGTGATGGGTATTTTTAGCGGATTGTTAATGTTTAATCGGGTATAATATCCTTATGTATATTTCTGTTAAATCCATTCTTAAAATTCAAATTCTTATCAAAATTTCATTATCTGATTTTCTTTTTTTGCAGGTCCATGACCAAGGTATGGCTCAGGCTTTCTGACACTTGCATTCGTCTCAATACGGGAATCTCCTGTGACTCCAGATCGCTTTCCCTTTATCTTGGCAATCTATTTTTTCAACTGAATATTTTCTTTTTTCAACTCAATATTCTCAGATTGTAGTCTTCTGTCCTTAACCCGCTCTTTATAGTGCAACTGTTGATGGTGATTCCATTCATATAACTTACAAATAATTCACCCAAAACTGGAAGGAAATAAACAACCAAGCAGTCAAGCAACAAATACAAACTTTGTCTCACAAAGAAATGAGCTGAAACACATCCACATTTACATTTCTCGTCTAATTTGGGATGTACTGTCTTCATCAGCTAAAACGAATGATAAAAAGCTTCAAAATATTGGAACATCTGTGGTCAAAGGGGCGACCATATTGGTGAACGCCATAAATCAAATGGTCGTTCTTGAAAAAGAAAATCCCAAGTATAGAGAGGTGATCGAACACTACAATGAGGCCTTAGCATTGTTTGGACACGCTAACAAATTGTTCTGACAAGGCGGGCTTTCTTAAAGCCCGAGATAAGGGATGAATAAGTGCATCTGTGCAACCATAGTGCACCATTCACAAGCCTACTATACTAAAACTGCCCGAGAGATTGAGGGCATTGCCAAACTGAGCAATAAACTTAACAAGTTTAATCGCCCAAGAGGCAGGCAACCATTTAGAGGGATATATCGGAGTCGCTTCCGTGGTTATAGGGGCTACTCGGGTCGAGGTACCAGTAGAGGTGGAAACATGTCATATAATTCCCCACTTCAAGGGCCTTCTAACTACCCGGACTCAAAAAACTTCCAAAAGAGAAGGCAGTTCAGACAGAACAATTCTTGCCAATATTATTTCAATAAACAAGAATCCAATATTATTGAAACAGAAATAGAAAAACTAACCAAATTAAAGGTTATAAAACCGGTTGAGCCCCAATCCGGTCAATTCCTGTCTCCTATTTTTGTGAGACCTAAGAAAAAATGGAGAACAAAAAATGATTCTAACTTAAAGAAATGAATCTCCTATATTCTGTATCACCATTTCAAAATGGATACTTTCGAGAAAAACAGTACAATTTATAAGAAAAGACTTGTATATGGCAAGCTTTGATTTACGCCATGCATATTACTCAGTTCCTATCGCAGAAGATCAGAAACTTCTAAGATTCAATTGGAAAGGTCGAATATATCAGTACACATGCTTCCCAAATGGTTTGGCTTTCTGTCCACGTATGTTTACAAAACTTTTAAAGCCTGTGTACTCAAAATTTAGAAATATGGGTCACATAAATTCAGGCTTCATTGATGACAGTTTATTATGTGCCGAAAAGGTAATTAAGTGCATAATGAATGTTTTTGATACTAAACATTTAATGACTAACCTTGGAATCATGATTAACTTAGAAAAATCCGTATTTGAACCAACGAAGACAATAATCTTCTTGGGAAATGTGATAGATAAAAAAAATATGATAGTATATTTACCTACTGACAAAACAGATGCCATTTGTACAGAATGCAAAAAAAAAAGAAAAAAAATCTCTGAGAGCAAGATCAGGCATGTTGCAAAAGTAATTGGCTTGTTAGTAGCATCCTTTTCGGCCGTTGAATATGCAAAATTGCATTACAGGACACTTGAAAATGCAAAAATTACAGCATTAAAGAAGGCTCGGGGAAATTACGATGCTAAAATGCATATTGACTCAAAATGAAAGTAGAGCTTTCCTGGTGGATTGAAAACATTCATACTCAATACAGACACATTTATCATGGAAATCCCAACATTGAAATTCAAACTTATAGCAGTAAATCAGGATGGGGTTTTGTTTATGAGAAAGTTGAAAATGGGGGTTGATGGTTAGATACTGAATCCTGTCATCATGTAAATGTATTGAAATTATTGGCTATAAAGTTGACTTTAAAAGCTTTGATAGATGTTTGTAAAAATAAACATTAATTCTTACTGACAGCTCAACAGCTGTTGCTTATGTTAATAACATGGGCGGTGTAAAATCGGTGGGATGCAATGATGTTGCTCTGGATACTAGTATCTGGGATTTATGTGTTGATCATGGCATATGGATGACTTGTTCTCATATAGCAAGCAAGGATAACAAAGCAGATCGGCCATCTAGAGAATTCTCAGTAAGAATGGGAGCTTAAAAACTCAATTTACAATGAAAGCTGCAAGTTATGATGCTTTCACTTTAAATTGGGCAAGATTCAGTACAATTTATATATTCTGTCCTTTTAGCTTAATAAGTCGCTGCATTCGAAAGGTCAAGACAGGCAAAGCCAAAGGAATAATCATAACCCCACTTTGGCCAACACAACCATGGTTCCCGATATTGATGTCAATTCTAGTAGAGAAACCTCGAATATTGCCGAAAGAAAAATATCTATTTCTCCTACCAAATTCAAATACAAGACATCCACTGTCTCAAAAACTAATCCTTGTGGCATGCCAAGTGTCAGGAAACTATATAGATACCGAGGATTTTCAAAACCAGCTACCGACATAAGCATGTCAGCTTGGAGAAACTCAACAAAATGCCAGTACAAAGTCCATATTAAGAGATGGTTACAGTACTGCAGTGGCCGGGAGATTAATCCAGTTTCATTTTCTATAAACGATATGATTCAATTCCTGACAACAGAATACAACAAGGGTTTAGGTTATAACTCATTAAATACAGCTGTAGGTCGGCGCTTACATCATTAGGTATTATAATTGACAATTATCAAGCAGGGATGCATCCAATTGTAGTGAAATTCATCAAAGGTGTCTTTAATTTGCGACCACCAGTACCTAAATACTGTTGTACTTGGGACGCAGATAAAGTACTAAATTACATAAAGAAACTTTCACTGTAAAATTAATCTCTCTAAAGGATTTAACATTTAAATTGGTTATGTTGATTGCCCTGACGAATGCAGCCAGAATTCAAACAGTTCAATTATTATCAGTTAATAATTTGAAGAAGTTACGTTCAAAGTTCGTTGTTCACTTCGATGGCCTCTTGAAGCAAAGTCGTCCAAGTTGTAATCAAAGTTATATTGAACTTGCAGTATATCCTCCAGACAGGAGATTATGCATATATACAGTGATTTAAGAATATTTAGTTCGTACTAAACAGCAAGGAGTGGTGACAATAATAGACTGCTTATAAGTTACATTAAGCCCTATAAAACCGGTATCAAGGGATACAGTCAGCCGATGGATAAAATCTGCGATGATTTGCTCAGGAATAGATGTTTCACAGTTCGGTCAACAAAGTGTAAGAGCCGCCGCGACATCAAAAGCTTACATAAATGATGTTCCAATTAATGTTATATTAAAAACTGCGGGATGGTCTAACAGTAGTACATTTAAAGTACATTTGCCAAATTCTATAAGGACATTGCTGGTGATAGTAAAGAGGATTTCAGCTCAGCTGTGTTGGCAAACAAGGATTGAGGCACTGTTCAGGTAGTGAGTTATAACCATTATCAGCTTTGAAATCTCATTTCGTCCCGAAGTTAATTCGTACGAAATAGAATTGTTGAATAAAACGAGATTTACCTGGAAGTTGAAGTTCAATTGTAATTCTATGAGTAAAAGAATTAAGGAGGGATGAAATGCCACCCTCCACCAACTTCATGTACAATAAAGAATAAGTACAAAAACAACACTATATGTATATAAATGCGATGCATTTACTTTCATAAATGGATAATGGTTAATAAATCCTTTAAAAACTGATGCGCATGCGCGGAACACTATCTCATTTTATCCCTCCTTAATTCTTCTACTCATAGAATTACAATTGAAATTCATCTTCCAGGTAAGTCTCGTTTAATTCTACAATTTTAGTTATACATTATTTCAGTAACCATACCATGCAATATTTTGGTACGACAAACAAACTGAAACGAATGCATATACAACATATCGCCCTCTTTGCACAAACTTAATTCCATCAATCTAGATGAAGTACTTTTTGAGTTATTGAAGGATTCATATTTTTACTGACAGACGCATTCACAAACGTGTGGACATGGGTGCGTGTAGTCCCCTTCGATGAGACCTGCAGGAGACAAAATATAGTTCAGACTCCCTAAATTGTGAGATATCAAGCAATATTAAGTGTCAAATAACTAGGGAGTCTTCAACATCTTAAAAAGTTTCAGTAAATGAGAAGTGTGGATCGCTAGAAAGCCAGAACTCTTGATCACCCTTTGAGAGTCTTAAATCTTGATAACCATGGATATTGCATTTGCCATGTTAAGCTTTACTTTAGAGACATAAATAGTTTAATCGCCTACAGGTTTACTGTTCCATATAGTAAAACCATATGTAGATTCAAAGATGCAAAGTAAAGCCCCCTCATAGCTTATGTCACAGCAAATGAAGTTGAAAACATACAAACTCTTAATGACTTTAAAGGATTGAATGCTACAAAGTCTTAGACATAAAGTTGTTTTTGCAACTTGGTCTTAGAAATACAAAGTCTTAAAGGAAACAGGGATTCAGAGTACATGTATAATAATTACTACAAAGGTGTAGGCATACATTTTTTATGGTGCATTGTCCTAGGATCCAAAGTCTTCAAGCCAACACAGACTTATTAACACAGAACCAGACTTAAATTATAACATGCATATTGCTAATGTCTATTGAAGATTCGCCTTGGTGAATAAGTTTTTTTGCAATTACACATATTTTAACTCTAACTAGATATTGTTAAGATGACGTATGTACTGACAAAAGGTTCAACAAGTCTGATGCTTAATGCCTCCAACTAAAACAGTAAAAAATCAGCCCCCCCCCCCCAAACTATATGATCGCCAGTCACTTAGTCGCCTCTATGAGTCAGTTGGATCCAGTGTTTGTTTATTAATAAGGTCTTCACATTGTCTATTCATGGGCTATTTCCTTTGTTTATTAATGATGTGCTCGCTTGAATTGCCTTACTTATACAAGTTAAGAAGTAAAACACAAATCTTTTGCTTTAAGCTCAGCTTTTAATGAAATTTGGTCCAGTTGTTGCGTCTTGATGAACAGTCAACTAAAAATACTTGTTTAGGTAAATTGTTTTAGAAAACATACATAGGTTATAGACTGATGGTTAACTGCATAATTAAATGTACGTACTTTTAACAGGCATTCAAAAGATGTAATTGTTAATTAGAATAAATTGGTCACACACACACAGATGCCCTGAAAACACGTTTGGACACAGAAAAATCCACGTTATTTTCTACAGTAGACAAAAAGAAATAGGACCATGATTCAGCAAAAACTGGTAGCAGCAGAGACGTAGATAACATGTTATCTACGTCTCTGGTAGCAGTAACAATTCTTTCTACAATCACCTAAACATTATTGCTTTTAAACTGTGATATTTAGATTCAACCGGCAGTTTAATAGGAATTAAAAACAACATTTTGGGACTATAAACTCTTGAGTGAAAAAAACACTGACAAATGGCCATAATTTTTGCAAAATTTGTCACAGTCTGAATTTCATTCTTTACAATCATCTACACATTTAGTTCATAATGTGAAAGTTTGAACAAGATCAATTAAGTATTTAAAGAGTAGGTGAAAACAAAAAAGTTCGGCGAAATACATTATTGAGTTGAAAAACAGACACATTGCCATAATCCTCTACACATGCAGATCATCTGACTGTGAAAGTTTGAGGGAGATCAACCCAGTGCTTAAAATGAGCTCAAAACACTAACTTCAACATGTTCGAACAGGCAAAAGGAAGGACAAGTGCAATTCTTAATGCCTCCCAGTTAATGGAGGCATCAAAAATGCTGTCAGGCCCCCACTCCCTCAAATATTTCGATGGTACCAAGGAGCACTCACAGCCTAGAATGCCTCTCATCTTACCAAAAAAAAACGCTACCTTCAACATTACAAATGAGCTTCACCTGCCAAATGTCAACTTTGTTTCAGTAATGAGGTCCTCACTTTGTTTATTAATGAGGTCCTCACTTTGTTTATTAATGATGTCCTCATTTTGTTTATTAATGAGCTCCTCACTAGAATTACCTTACATATGGAAGGTAAAACATAAATCTGTTGCCTTCAGTTCAGCTTTTGATAAAATTCAGGTTGGTAGTTTTGCAATTTTTGGCAACTTTGCAAGAAGCTTTGTCTTTATGAACCAGAAATACCAGAAATACGTTTTATATTAACAAACATCTGTAAATGCATTAAAAATAAACAAACATCAGAAGGTCTAAATCAATCCATTTAATATTAATAAATAGCATTAGTTTCCATATTATAGTTTTACATTGAAATAAAAAAGTCTTGCATCATTACAAAATGGACGTCAATTAAACACATGTTAATATACCAGCATAGATCAAAGTAAACCTGTAACTTTTGTTCCTCAAATACCCCCCCCCCCCCCCACACACACACATAGAATGCTACTTTGTCAGAGGCTTTGCTTGTTTGGTTTAAAGAACAAGAATAACTTAAGATCAATAACTGTACAAATATAACGATACATGGCTCTTGTTTGAAATTTCAAACTTATACCTCTCATAACCTCAAAGAGCTTTCAAGCTTTCAAGATACCCAAGACAAATAAAACAATTAAATACACAAAGAGCAATTACTAAGAAAATATGGAAGCAATTGTCTTGTGAGGTGCACATCACTCAGTGAGATTTATCTACGTCTTAAGTATGAAATTCATACCTCTTACTGTTTTCAAGATATGCTGTAGACAAAATGTTATTAAAACATAAAAATAGATCACCTAAATATTATGTTTCAAATTTATTTCTCTATTAATTTTATAGTATACAAATAAATAAGCAATACCAATAAAATAAGGGAAAAAGAGTTAAAGTTATCTCCGGAGATAAGATCAGTCTACCTGCGAAATTTGACATGGATACCGTTTATTATTTTCAAGATATACCCACAGGCAAGAAATCCAAAGGCTGGACGTCAAGAAAGTCCATCTGAATCCAGTATATCCCACCATATTACTTAATTGAGCAAGAGGTATACAAATATAAATAATGATTTTTTTTTAATTTACCAATCAATACATAAATCATACAAACATCTGAAACTCTTGTCAAAAATCTACATTCTTGCAACTTTTTTTACTAGATTTAAGATATCCTTTAAAATTGAATGCGATAAAAGTCATAATATGTCTTTCATAGTTTTCAGAAGTACATAAATGAAAATAAGAGACCATGAAACCAATAATATTTGTCATATTTTCAAGAATTGTCGTGGGTCCACTCTTCCAATACATCAAATGTACTATGATCGTTTAGGTCCAAAGTCTTATATCAGACATCAGCGTGAAATTACGATCCAACAAATATGACCCATTTAAAAAATCCTGAAAATTTAATGTTAATGAAATTCATGAATCCACAGTATAATCTTATAAGTAAACAGGGATACTAATTTTATGTAACATTAAGAAAAATACAATGCAACATGTTATATAGAGACCATGATTATAAATAATAATGACAAAATTGTATCATCAATAATTCATTATTTATTATGACATTTTCAGACTTTTCAAATCAAATATATGTACATGTGTTAGCGTGAGAATAATATGACTCATGTTATAGGAAAACTGGGCTTAATGCACTGGATCTTCTAAACACAAGGATATCAGTAAAACTGATGGATGCTCCCCAATGATGCTTTGCCGATACATGGTTTAATTGTGTGGAAAAAAGTGTGACTTTGAGAAATTCTATTATTAGCCTCATGACATTGACCCCAGTGGCAAATATGTAAGAGATCGTAAAAATATATAAGGTGCTATGAGAAACTGTAACAAAATTGTGACGGAAAAATCTATTATTAGCCCCAGTGACCGTGAACCCATTGACCTCAAACATCATCAAAAGGTAGAGGTCCATGCAAGGTACCTACATGCCAAATATGTAAGAGATCTGTAAAATATTGAAGGCGCTATGAGAAACAGTAACAAGAATGTGACGGAAGTAAGTAAGGACCCCCAAACTTGCAACTATATGCTCAGCATATATATATATATATATATATATATATATATATATATATATATATATATATATATATATATTGGGAGCATAAAAACTCGAGTGTAGGGGGAAATTGTTGTCCCTGATTAGCCTGTGTGGACTGTACATGATGCATCAAGCCCAGTGTTGCAAGAGTGAGGCTCAGATATTTACACATTCAAGCAGTCTAGAAACTTTCAGCTATATTTTCTCAGAGTTGTAAAATAATCAGTACTGGTAACTAATTGGTTGCGAAAAAGAATGCCATTTGAAAAAAACATTCCTTGAAAATGATATGTTTAAAATAATTCCAGCTGAATCAATATCAGCTATCACACGTTTGATAAAACTACAGCTCAACATATACATTTAATAAAATAAATATGTATTATTAAAATATCATTTTGCCTAAATTGTATATACTTGGGGGATTTTATACAAAGACTTTTGATCAAAATGTGCATTATATAATTACTGCGTCTCTAAACATTCAAATCAAAGTGGTCGCATAAGACAAAGGTCGCTTAATTTAAGTGGTCTCATCCACAAGATTGACTTAAATGAGCCTTATTCTGATAAAGCCCGGCTTAAAACATGTGCAATAAGGGTCATCACAGATAAGCCTGTGCAGTCAAAAGTCTTTTCAACTAAAATCAAGTCAAGAGGAAATCATCGTCCCTGATAAGCCTGTGCATACTGCACATGCTAATCTGGGACAACACTTTAAGCACATGCATTTAGCCCAGTTGTCTCAGTATGAGGCTTCTGTTATAGTCCTTGCACCAATATAATGCCTGTTAGCTGAACATTCATGAAAAGTGTTTTGACATTATGTCAGTCATAAATTAGTACACTTATTGCACCACATTAGTTAATCATGATTGACAGGATGTGAATAACTTAATTTCTGCCGTTAATTTTTGGATGAAGAATGATGTGATATCATTTCCAGCAATTTTCTGTCTTAAAATAATATAAAATTATGTCATTTTTTAATATCCTGGCTAAGAATAATATGACATATACTGGTGACATCATTTCATGCCAACCATTGTCTGGCTGTGACATCATTTCCTGTCTTCCATCATTAGGCTAGGAATGATATTCGAATATTCCATATCAGGCTATGAATGATATCATGATACTTCCTGTCAATTATCATCAGACAATGAATTACATTATGACATCATTTCCTATCATCTATCATTGGGATACGAATACTCGTTCAATTGTCGCACGCCTGATTCCACCTGATCCATTTCTGTCATAAAGTACGACATGGACGGGACGTTCTTCATATCCGGCCGCCCCGTTTTCTTTGCGCACAGTCGCAGACGTCGACAGTAGATGATGATCGCCATGACAACGATGACAAAGCAGATGACTAGCAGGTACTCATTGTAGAGGATGTGAGAGCTTATCAGCCATGATGGCTTGAACTTGGACTCTGAATGTTCCTGAATCTCCCTGAAGTGTCAAAAACAAATTATAAAAGCCTTGTTCTGAAAAAACTGGGCAATTAGGGACAATACCCTTTAGCTAGACGCAAAAAATTCCTTAACAGCAGTAAGTGTCATCCAAGATTAGTTTAGGCAATCAGCACAGGCTTATCAGGGACGACACTTAACCCACATGCATTAAGCCCAGTTTTCCCAAAACAACACTAATATACAAATGAAATGTACATGGGTGCTTGGTTTTTACTGACCCTATTGTCTGCATCTAATTCCCCTTAATGGTTGTTCAGGACTACTCTTTATTCTAAGCCCATACAAAGTGGGCGTAATTCTTCTAAAACTCAATTTCAAATCGAAATTCCTTCTTTGGAATTATCTCAACATTATGTAATTCACGTTTAAAGGAGTGAACAAAATTTGCCAAGAAGTTGAATAGGAGCCAAGTAATCCTATTTGGTCGACACTTTTGTCCCTTCTGAACAAAAATCAAGTCAAAACGGAGAATTTCGATTGTTATAAGCCTGTTCTGACTGCGCATTCTAATCTGGGCAGACACTTTACGCAAATACATTAAGCCCAGTTTTTTCTGAGCGAAGACTTATTGATGAACACTCACCTGAGGGGCAGATATCGTGTCCGGTGGATCAAGGCCCCTAAGGTCCACTGCACGTCTCCGTTGTTGATCAGCTGCACAGACTGCAGCCCCTTGTACTCCGTTGGGAAACCCAGCCCCATGTGTAGCACAGTGGTCATCCAGGCCGACTTGAAACACTCCAGCCTGTGCAACAAACTCATTCAGTCATTTATCATATTTCTTCAGCTATACTGAAATCTTTAATACCCTTTTAAGCTGATGGTCAGATCAAACAAGATATGTGTCTATAGTGCACAGATGCCCCCTCCTTCCACTTTTGACTAAAAATTTCACATTCGTAAAATAAACTCAACCTTGATCTGAAGGTCATGCAGGTAGACCCTCAGACCAACAAATCAGATAAATATCTGAAAGTGTAACTGTTTTGCATAAAAGTCTACAAGAGTGTTATTTGACAAACAATTGTTAAGTCCAAGGCCCCTAACTTCGGCAAATTCAATAATGCAGAACAAAAATCCTGTAATTTTGCAAAATATCAATGGACCAGAACAAAACTCAAACTTGATCTGTAAGTCATGTACATGTAGTAAGACACCAAACATCAGGTCATATCTGCAAGCGATTAGCAAGAAAGTCCCGAAAACGCATATTGTTGAGATCATTTTTAAGTCCAAGGCACATAATTTGACAAAAATCAATGGATTGGAGAGTCAAACTTAATCTGTAACTCATGCAGGTATACTCACATACAAAAAAACAGGTAAAAATCTCAAAGCGTTTTGGACAATGGAATGCCAGACCAACAGACAGACAGGATGACAGTACGCCTGCTATATGCCACCGGACTTAAGGCATAAAAATTACCCTTCACAAAACAGTGAGAACATTTAGTGTCAAACTTTATAAGGGGCCCTCTATATAAGCCTTGCTCTGGGAAAATGGGGTTTAATGCATGAACGTAAAGTGGTGTAATAGACAAGACTAAGCAGTCTGAACAGGATAACCAGGGAGAATACTTTCCACTTAAGATGGAAATTTGTTTAGGGAAGACTTTTTTTTAACCAAAAATTCCATAAAAGCAGAAAGTGTTGTCCCTGATTAGACTATGCATGCTCATCTAGAGGATCACTTTAGGCTGGTACCTTAAGCCCCATTTCCGCAGAGCGAGGCTCACATAATAAACTGTTCACTCACTTGAGCCTCTCCATATCTGCTTTCTGGTACAGCCCTTTCTTGTGCTGAGTCATCAGCAGAGACCACTGCTTGCCACAGAAGTCCTGGAGAAATGAGAAATAAATAGGAAGAGGATATTTGTTGGATTTGGTGGAAAATCGATTTTAATTCACGAGTGATCATAAAAAATGATATTTTCACAAGAGGCGCAGCAGTTTTAAACTCCCTGTAATGTTATTACATGTATATGATAAAATTAAGGTAATCCATGTTTTTATAAACATTAAATGCAAAATTTTTGCCCCTGGTAAAAATTGTAAAATTGTGGGTCACTATGGGTAAACTAAAGATATCTAAAAATAGTTCCGGTCAAACAATGAAAATTATTGATTTTCACTGTTATTTTTCACTGTTTGAAATAGTGAAATATCAGTTTTAATTCACTGATATTTCTCTATAAACAATCGGAAAAAATAAAATAAAACAAACATATTTAGTCATCATGTAAAACACACACACACAATAAAGTATGGAGTACACTAGCTTAAACCTCAACATCACAATTCTTCTACATTATCTATGGGGGGATGGGAGGTAAACAAAGAAAAATGTGTAGCCAAAATGATTTTTCTTTACTAATTTACTCTGTGCATGTTCAAATAAGCGTTGCTTACAGAATGGGTAATGTGCCCATGTGACCAGTCATGATTCCTTATCGAACCCACTGTCTTCACAGGTAAAGTATCCCTTCAATGATTAACAACTAAATAAGCCATGCTAAGGGTAAATGGGGCTTTATGGATGTGTGTTAACCCTTTCAGTGCGGGAACTAAATTTTAAAGGCCTTTGCAAACAGTTTGGATCCAGATGAAACGCCACAGAACGTGGCGTCTCATCAGGATCCAAACTGTTTGCTATTCTGATAGTATTCTTTGAAAAAAATCAAAGAAAATGCTGATTTTAGAAATTCAGCAGACAACATTTTAGCAGACAACAAATTTCCCAGCATGCAAAGGGTTAAGTGTTGTCCAAGATTAGACTATGCACTCCACACAGGCTTATCAGGGACAACATTTACTGCCTGAACTAGAGTTCTGGTAAGAAGAGACTTGAACTTCTTTGTATACAAGAAATTCTAAATAAGCAGATTTCAAATGCTAATCTGGGAAAATGCTTTAAGCACATGAATTTATTCTGGTTTTCCAAGAAGATATGAAGAAGGCGATATAACATTTCATAGATTAACAACATACCTTTGCATAAGTCTCAAATATTCCAGCCTCGTAATTCCCGCCTATTCTGAACACGTCTTCCATCGTATACCAGAATTCTGAGAACCCATAAAACTGACTGTTCTTATACAAGATTTCAGGCTGATGTACACCATTCATTGAACATGGTGAGAGTTTACAAGGAACAGTTCGATTTAATAGCGGCTCCAGGGTTGTTTTACAGGCCCGATAATCACCAGTCCCCACAAAGGTCACCTCCACCCCGGGATCTAGGTCAAGGTCATCAGGGTCGCGAGGGGGCAGGGCAAGTCCGTCCTGTAGACAGGGGTCAGATATGCTAGCAAAGGGATTGGTCCTTTGACCCATATTGTTGAGATCCTGTGGGGGTGAAATGTTTCGGGGTCGCACCTGATGGATTGTTCCCCCGTTTGGAATTTGCTCCTTAATATGATTGCTGGAAATTGCAGCTGCAGAGATGTTGACAGTTCTGTGTGTTTAAATAGTTGTAAGTGAGTAAATAATTACAATAAAACAGCTATAAAGAGTTAACAAAGCATACTTTTTTTTTTCAAGTAGATACTACTGTATCTATTTATTATTATTTTTTTATTCATTTTGAAATTGTAGCAAATTATAAAAAGTATATATACATGGACTAAAATATATATATATAAATTACCAGCAATGTCACATTTCTTGGTGATTCCATTTGACTGTTATCGGAATATTAGGTATCATAGCTAAAGCTTTTCACACTGCCTATAGGAAAAACAGACATCCATGTTGAATCCAATAAACTTTCTTCTAGCCCTTTCCCGCTCAGAAAATGGTCATTAACAACCAGCATAAAACCAGAAACAGCCTACAAGTCACTCACACACTGTTGTTTGCTGATAATCAGTATCTGAGACTTGAAAATGAAGCCTTTAAAACTTGAATCTATTACATTTTTTTATATAATTTAAATCAATTTTCTTAGGGACAATAAATTGGTCAAAATGTGTCTATAAGTGGTAAAGGTTTCAATGGAATAGTGGCATATGTTACCTTTTGTTTAAACTGGCCGACTGCTTGTCCAACAAAGGCACCTCATTTATTATGGAGCGTTTCAGTCGAGTCTGCATGAGATCACCGTCCTTCCCCGGCTGGGCAATGTCTAACTTTCCCGCAGGTACTTGAGGCAATATCTGTATGGGATCATTGATTGACTGGACAGCATGTGAATCGAGGACTTGTTGCTGTGAATCCTTGACTAAGACTTGGTGATCAGATTCAATGGCATTGTGATATGAATCTAAGACTTGTTGCTGTGAATCCTTAGCAGGGTGCTGTGAATCTAAGACTCTCTGCTGTGATTGCACAAAAGGGTGCTGTGAATCTAAGACTTGTTGCTGTGAATCCACAACAGGTTTTTGCAAATAAAAGACTTGTTGCTGTGAATCTAAAACAGGGGGCTGTGAATCCCCAATTGGGTGCTGTGCATCCAAGACTTGTTGCTGTGAATTAGAGACTCTTTGCTGTGAATCAACAACAGGATTCTGTAAATCCACAACTCTACGGACTTGATGCTGCAAGAGCTGTGAATCCACAATGGGGCGCTGTGAATCTAAGAATCCGTGATGCGAATCAATGACACTCTGCTGTGAATCCACAACGGGACGCTGTGAGTCTAAGACTCCTTGCTGCGAATCAATGACTCTCTGCTGTGATTCTTCGCGCTTCGTATCAACGACAGGTTCCTTCACAGGTTCCTGATGTATCTTGACTTGACCGGGATCAGCCATGCCAAGTAATGCGGCCTGTTTCTGTTTCACTGATTGGCGCTCTTTGACTTGTTGTACCAGCTGCTGTTCATACCTTGTTCTGGCCTCGTTTGCACCATAACCTTTGGGAAAGAAACTCTATGAGAAATTGATGAAAATCAATTGGGCCTAGTTGTTCAAAACTTTTAACACCCATTTTAGGTACCAGTATGTTAACTTCAGACCCCCCCTCCCCACAAAAAAAATAAAATAAAGCAAGAAATGTGTTTGTCAGAAACACTATGTCCCCTACTGCGCCGCTTTGATTAAAAAAATTAAATTATCATTTGGCAGGTTCAGATAATTATCTCCCTTTGAAGCTTATTACTTCCCTTGGATTTTTTTTGGACCTTTGACCTCAAAGGATGACCTCGACTTTTACCACTCAAAATGTGCAGCTCCATGAGATACACATGCATGCCAAATATGAAGTTGCTATCTTCAATATTGCAAAAGTTATGGCAATATGTTAAAGTAACAAACACACAAACCAACAGACAGGGCAAAAACAATATGTCCCCCACTATAGTGGTGGGGGACATAAAAATAAAATAATTTAAAAGCAACATTATAATCAAAAAAGCAAATCATTCTTTCAAACAATTGTGTTTGAAATTAACACATATATAAGCAGGTTAATAATTAAGCCTAAACAATAACTTGATCCAAAAATTAGTGGCTGTTCACTTAACTTGCCATTAAAGTTTTGAGCAACCAGGCCTTTACCCTTATCTGCATCAATAAAATTAATTGTTAACATTCAAATTAGTCTTAAACCATAACCAAGAGGATTATGGAGACTCTTTTAGCAATTAGTTGAAGATAATTACCCTATCTGAGATGATTAAATTGACATTCTGGGCACAATATCACTTCTCTTTAAAATGGTCACGTAGAATTTCCATGCAAACTATTGTTACCTTCAAAAGGTGTTAAAGTCAGATTTTGAATGCACTATTTTGGTCTTAAAAGGTGTTACATAGATTACCTGTGAACATTTATTGTTACCTTAGAAAAGTGAACCATTTACTTTCTGTGTACATATTTCTTTACCTTTTTAAGTGTTAAATAGATTTTGCGTGCTTATTTTTGTTACCTTAGAAGTGATATCTAGATTTTCTGTGCACATAATTTCATTCTTTTAAACATGGCTATCTTTACCTTACAAAGAAGTAACATAGACAGTCCAAGAACAAGTACAGAACAAATCTGTAATCTATTATGTGAGTTTTGCTTTGAGAAAACAGGCCTTAATGCATGTGCGTAAAAATATGTCCATAATTAGCCTGCGCAGTCCGCACAGGATAATCAGGAAAAACATTCCGCTTTTATGGTATTTTTCGTTTAAATGAAGTCCCTTCCAAAAACAAAAATCCACTTTAGTTGAAAATGTCCCCAATTAGCCTGACTTTCCAAAATCAAGGATCATATTCAATATGAATTGCATAGACTGTATGGTGTTATATCCGTACCTAAGAAAGTGGTGACATAGACTTTGTAGGTGTGTTCTTTGTCATAAGATCTACATCCCAGGTTGAACTCAGCCATGAGATGCTTTGGTATAGAATCAGCCTGAAATTATACGAACACATTTCATTCACCAAGAACAATTCATTAAGTCATCACACGTTGTTTGATGAACAAAGCCATATCACTTACAAGGAAACTGCAATTAGCACCTTATACAGTCATAGATACAAAAAAGTAAAATGTAAGTGTTTGTTTATTAATAGTCTCCTCACATCAATATTAGCCATCTAGATCTGATGACATATTAGACATCTAAATTGATTAACAGATTTTATCCTTTAAGCTAGATGCTTGAAAGAAAGAAAGGCTTTGAGTAATGTTATATTTACCAGCTTGGGAATAAGCGTCTGGCCAGAAAAGATTTAAATCTATACAAGACTCCCCATTCCAAATGCCTCAACCATTAGGTCTAGAAGATTATTAGAAAGCCTTATCTAAGATCAATAAATTCTCAACTATTAAACAAAATGCAAGGGTATAGTAGATGTGATGTTCAGTCTGGCCTAGGGACCATGAGGTATGTGTTCAATGGCCACTAAAAAAAATAAATTCAAGGTACTGATGTAATGAAAGAAACAGGTACCACAGCATCTCAATATGCTATGATTCAATTGGGCTAAAATTAATAGGTTAAAACTAAAATGCTTGAACAAAACTCCACTCACATTAGCTGTGATCTCGTATGCTATCTGCATGGACCCCCCTCCCATGTCCAGCATTCCCACTGTCCTACGGCGCACATGCTGAGTTATCTCCCCATTCTCGTCTGCAATGTCCACAGCCACAAGTGGATGATCATCTGAAAAAACATACCAGTACATCAGTGTTTGTAATGACAAATACATATGAGCCTTGCTCTGTGGAAATGTGACTTAATGCATGTGGATAATGACCCATACCGTAGTAGCATATGAAGTTTGCACAGGCAAATCAGGGACGATACTTTCTGCTTATATGGAACTTTTGGTTTAAAGGACGTCTGTTCTAAAAAATCCACTTAAGGAGGACAGCGTTGTCCCTGATTATCCTATGTAACGGTGAGCACATTAATTAATCCCTGTTTTCCTTGAGCAAGGATTATATTATTTTATTCACAGTTCTTCAACTGTTTTAAACCCACTTTAATTTTCAAATTTCAAAGTTGGTGTTTTATTTCTGTATGCATATATGGCAAACATGAGGTACATTAGAACAATGAGTAATATGTGACAATATATGAACAATCAAATTATATGTAACTAGGATTTGACATGAGATGTAATTTCATACTATAAACAGTGAATCAGTTGACGCGTTTTTGATGGGAAACTATTTCACACTTAGTGTGTAACAATGACCTTGACCTTTGACCTTGTGACCCCAATTTCAATAGGGGTCATCTACTGTCCAAGGCCAATCCACATAGGAAGTATCAAGCCAATCAGTGAAACAGTGGACGAGTTATTGATAGGAAACAGTTGTACTTTTAATGGGTAACAGTGACCTTGACCTTTGACAAGCCAATCTTTGTTCAAACACGATTTTCACATTAAGTGTGATAGTGACCTTGATCTTTGACCCCAATTTCAATAGGGGTCATGTACTGTCCCAGGCCAATGCACATGTCAAGTATCATGCCAAGTGGTCAATTGGTTGACAAGTTAGTGATCGGAAAAGATTTTCAAATTTAGTGTGATAGTGACCTTGAACTTTGACCCCAATTTCAATTGGGGTCATCTACTGTCCAAGGCCAATGCACATGTGAAGTATCAAGCCAATTGGTCAAAATTTGTTGACACGTCATTGATGGGAAACGATTTTCACACTTAGTGTGATAATGACCTTTACCATTGACCTAGTGACCCCAATTTCAATAGGGGTCATCTATTGTCCAAGGCCAATGCACATGTGAAGTATCAAGCCAATTGGTCAATTCCTTGACGAGTTATAGATCGGAAATAATTTTCACACTTAGAGTGATAGTGACCTTGACCTTTGACCTAGTGACCCCAATTTCAATAGGAGTCATGTACTGTCCAAGGCCAAAGCACATGTGAAGTATCAAGCCAATCAGTCTATTTGTTGACAAGTTATTGATTGGAAATGATTTTCCCACTAGGTGTGATAGTGACATTGATCTTTGACCCCAATTTCAAATGGGGTCATCTACTGTCAAAGGCCAATGCACATGTGAAGTATCAAGCCAATTTGTCAATTTGTTGACGAGTTATTGATCGGTAATGATTTTCAAACTTAGTTTGACAGTGACCTTGACCTTTGACCTAGTGACCCCAATTTTAATAGAGGTCATCTACTGTCCAAGGCCAATGCACATGTGAAGTATCAAGCCAATCAGTCAATTCGTTGACGAGCTATTGATCGGAAACGATTTTCACACTTAGTGTGATAGTGACCTTGACCTTTGACCTAGTGACCCCAATTTCCATAGTGGTCATCTACTGTCCAAGGCCAATGCACATGTGAAGTATCAAGCCAATCGGTCTATTCATTGACAAGTTATTGATGGGAAACGATTTCATACTTAGTGTGTAACAGTGACCTTGACCTTTGACCTAGTGACCCCAATTTCAATAGGGGACATCAACTGTCCAAGGCCAATGCACATGGGAAGTATCAAGCTAATCAGTGAATCAGTTGACAAGCTATTGATCGGAAACGATTGTACTCTTAATGTGTAACAGTGACCTTTGACTTAGTGACCCCAATTTCAATAGGGGTCATCTACTGTCCAAGGCCAATGCACATGTAAAGTATCAAGCCAATCTTTGTTCAGAAATGATTTTCACACTAAGTGTGATAGTGACCTTGACCTTTGACCCTTATTTCAATAGGGGTCATCTACTGTCCAAGGCCAATGCAAATGTGAAGTATCAAGCCAATTGGTCAATTTGTTGACGAGTTATTGATCGGAAAAGATTTTCACTGTTAGTGTGATAGTGACATTGACCTTTGACCCCAATTTCAATTGTGGTCATCTACTGTCCAAGGCCAATGCACATGTGAAGTATCAAGCCAATTTGTCAATTTGTTGACACGTTATTGATGGGAAACGATTTTCACATAAAGTGTGATAGTAACCTTGACCTAGTGACCCCAATTTCAATAGGGGTCATCTACTGTCCAAGGCCAATGCACATGTGAAGTATTAAGCCAATCAGTCAATTCGTTGATGAGTTATGGATCGGAAACGAACTGGTCTACTGACAGACAGACCGACCAACATACAGCAAAACAATATACTCCTTCTTCTTCGAAGAGGGGCATAAAAATGAGTTGATCTCATTTCACCAAAAAAAAAAGTTATGTCATTGATAAGTTTAAGAATACAGGTAGGTAGCTGAAAAAAAATTCTCAAAATGTTAGCTGGCTTGTGTTTCATGATAAGGATATTCATAATGGTTGTATAACATGGGGAAAATGGTAATGCATGCAATAAAATGTAATATTCTGATGCAGACAAAAACTATGTTTGGGACTAACAGTGACACAATTCTGTAAGTTGTTTGATAAACTAAATGAGCCTCATTCTGGGAAAACTGGGCTAAATACGTGTGTGCAAAGTGTTGTCCCGGATTAGCCTGTGCAGTCTGCAAAGACCAATTTGGGACAACACTCTCGGCTTAAGCTGGATATTTGTTAAGAGGAGCCTTCCTTTACAAAAACATTGCCATAATAGCAGAAAGTTCGTTTCTTAATAGCCTGTGCAGACAGAAGAGGATAATCTGGGAGGACACTTCACGCACATTCATTAAGCCCAGTTTTCCCAGAGCAAGGTTCTATTGAATGTCAAAGTGCACCAAGGCCTTACATTTATCAGCATCTCCATGATTGAACTTCTGCAGTGCATAGTTGGCAGCGATCCACGCATACACACCCTCTAGTTTACCACTGATCACCTCAAAATTGTTCTCGGCTATCACAAAATCAAACTTCTTTGGAATGTCCCGCTGCAGGTCTTGCAGTATGGCTTGCTGGGAACTGAAAAAACAAAAGTCATTTCTACATGAAAATTCATGATAGGTGGAAATGTCTTCCCTGGTCAGCCTGTGTGGTCTCCAAAGGCTAATTTGGGATTACATTTTACACGCATGCACTAAGACCCATTTTCCCATAGCACAGCTCATTTATGTCTTTCATCAAAAGCAGATAGGACGATCTTGTTTACAATGTAAAAAATACATAATCTCTATATTATTATGCCAGAAGTCAGTGCAATTGGTCTGATCGTCCATTCTCAATCATAATCAAAAGAAAAACATTAATCAACAAGATGTGTTTGTGAAACACTATGTCACCCCCATATATTTGTCCTTTGACCTGAAAGAATGACCTTGACCTTTCACCACTCAAAATGTGCAGCTCCATGAGATACACATGCATGCCAAATATCAAGTTGCTATCTTAAATATTGCAAAAGTTATGGTCAATGTTAAAGTTTGATGCAAACAATCCAACAAACAGACAGGGCAAAAACAATATGTCCCCCAGTATAGACTGGGGAACATATAAAGCAGTGTTGTTTCGGCTGTGTAAACCTCATGCGTGTGTATGAAATTGTGACTCTCCTAGCAATCAAGTCCTCAGGTACAATCCTTACCCTGGAAGCACTCTCATGATATTCTCTGAAGACACCACGGCTTTGATTGTACAATGTAATGTTTTTCAGTCGCCTAATATACCCACCTCAAAAAAACATTTGAATTAAATATTTGAAGTTGTCATATAATAGTATAAAAGATCACAATTTATCAAACTAAAACAAGTTATAAGACCATGCCCACAGATGAGATTTTCCAATTTCACAAAATTTATTTAAATTTTCAAGCCATTCTGCAAATAAACTACCAACACAGAAAATGCCTCAATCAAGACTGATTAAAGCTATTGAGCTAATGTGACCCAAATGCAATCCAAACCTAGGTATGCATGTATGTCAACACATATCATCCAAGAAACTTTTGAAAATTTAATATAGTTTACCACTACTCAAAGGCAAAGGAAAACGACTAAGCTTATAACAATCTAAATTACAGACTAAGAAATTTCTTGGTTGTTATTACATTATTACATAATCCTTTCCACCATTAATTATGAGCAGCACCATTTACCTGTAGGGTTTGCCAAGCCATTTTGGGAAAAGGAGTCTGGACAAATTGGGAATTTTATATCAACAAATACTGTAAAACCATTAAAATTCGTGTGGTACGAATTTTCGTGGATTTCGTTGTTCCGCTGAATTGCAAATTCAAGTACCAACGATTATTTTAACATTTTTAATCCGAAATCCGTCCTTTCCAAATGTCAGTGCCGACATTCTTTATTATTTTCGGTTATCTGAGATATTTGATTGAGATATGCTAGGTAATACAATATGTTGTTTTCTTGATAAATGTTAGGGTAATAATACTTTTTAAATCAAGCACAGAATTTAAACTGTACATCAACGATTGTTCTCTTTTACGTGACATCGTCAAATTAACAGTTTGCAGATTTATCACATATGTCAATTAGTGCCAATTAAAGTTAAAAGAGACATAACGGTTTTCACACCTGCATTTCGGGGACCTTATTACTCAATTGTTACTACTAGGGAACCGATTGAGCAGAGAATTGCAAATATTGTCAAAACAACATTGATGGCAATTAGCGAGCGGGTACCCACAGGATCGCTGCTTATTCGCTCTTATCGACAATTATCAGCAACACTTTCATGCTTCAATGCACATTTATCACAAGCCTTGCTGTCAACACACATTAGCAGATTATTCTCCCTTATTACTCTGGTTGTTTTAAGAAAAGTTTAATGATTATGACTGTCAATCTTCCCCGAAAATTTGAAATCCACGAAATTACGTGTCAACGAATTAGTTGTTTTTTATTAAACCATGAAATTTCATACCGACGAATTTCTATACGTTTACAGTACACTGTAACTCCATTATATCGCGGTTCGCGGGGTCCAAAGATCGCAATCACGATATATCCGATGCGCGATATAATTTGTCAGGTCATTCATTTATGTATATATGTATGGATTTATAGCATAGTTCAGCAATTGCAAAACACGCTTTTGAGGTACCTTATTGCATTATGTGTTAAATCCATGTGTTATACATACCGGTACTGACATATCAGGCATTTTCTCTGCCATTTTGGGAAAAAATCTCATAAATTATATTTATATAATTTGTTAGATGTTTATGAAATAAAATTGAGATATAATAATCATAAAACACTTCTGTCTTTAAAAAACAATACAAAAATACATCATAGGTGTTGTGATGGGGAGTAATTATTATCCAGTAACTGTGTGGTTTAGATAATGAAAATAGCGTGAGCTATAATAATGGAATATATTAGGGTAACTCGCCCTTGAGTCGGACGGGTTAGCGGTATAAGTCTATAATACAAAGCTTTGTGATCAAAGCCGGGACTCAGTTTTTGCAGGCTTTAAATATCATATCATATGAATCTATTTAACGAATAATTATTTGATTCCCAGCTTATGTGCATTGAAAAATAGTTGAATAACAATACCCACTGAATTCGCCCATGAGTCGGACACATTCGCCCTTGACACAGACACAGATTTGTATTTAGTATTTATTAGGTTATTCATTCCACATATTTATAAAAATGCAAATTGCAAAGTAACAGCCATGTGTTGATTTTATAAGTTTATTCTTTTGTCAACATGTTGACGAAAATAAGTTATAAAAAGAGGAACATTGACATGGTCACTTGTAGTGTCTGTCCGACCTTTACAACAGCGGAACCATTTGTATGAATGGGGTTGACAAAGAAAAGTACAAACATAAAAAGATAAAACATTGTTTGATTCTTGTTGCTTGTGAGCTATGGGATTCTTTAAAGAATGATTCATGCTAATTGGAATGAATATGTGGTTAATTCTCATCTGTATGCCTCTGCCATTACATTAACTCATGTTCGCCATAAGGGCGAATTGCGTTCGTCTCAAGGGCTAATTAAGTTGTAATTAATTTTTTACTGTAATTCCTATACAAAAGAGCAAACCACTGAAAATTACCTTTCATTATTATTGAATAAGGTTATGTTTTCAATATAAAGTCATTTGTGACTGCTGTCAAATGTATCTGACCAAAATGCCGATGGTATAAAGATAATCGATAATTGAAAATTCTGAATTTTCCGTCACCAGAATTAAAACTTTAACAAATCCAAATTCATCGTGAGATATTATTTGATAACATTTCATTTCAAAATTTTATTTCTTTTGAGTATGAAGGGTAAATTGTTCATTATAACGTCAAAAAACTTGCTAAACAAAACTGATCTTTAAAAACTACAAAGATAAAAATGTCCGACTCAAGGGCAAAATCGACTCAAGAGCTAGTTTCCCTATCTGTAAGGAATGAATTTAGAAAAGTAATGTCTGTTTAAACATGCGAAGTTACCGACTATATATGGGAATGAAGATAAAGGTAATCTTGTAGCATATCATATCAATCCCTATCTATCATGTGAGTAGACAGCATGTGAAGATGCTGTGATGATGGTTCAAAGAGCAGAGTTTTGCTTTACAGATCAACTTACATTTCAACGTCTCATTAAGTTAAAGCAATGGCCTCCAACTATGAAAGTTCAATTCATGGAGGATCAGATGTGTTCTTTGACTTTTCTTGCTTCTACTGTCAGGAAAATGACAAGAACACAGAGGCTGAATTTTACTGTGAGAAATGTTCCAAGTCATTTTGTGGGAAATGTGTGGAGCTCCATAACACACTTTTCAAAAAGCATGCAGCTTTGGGCAAGAAAAACATCAGCCAGTGGCCAGAGACCAATGTGGATGCACTAGAGCAATGTCAGGAGCACAAGACAGAAAAACTGACAGGATTCTGTGAGGACCACAATCAGCTGACATGTCACATCTGCCATATCTACAATCATCAGTATGTATCATGCATTCTTTATTTAAATCTGTTTGGGCATAATGTTGTTATAAACTTTTGACCATCCTTCTTGTCCATTCGAAATAAAAATGACAATTAAGAGTGCCATGTTGAAACTAAGACGCAACGATACATTTTAACTGTCTAACCAAACTTTGCATCTTCTTAAAATCTAATAATAAGTTAACACAAGAGCTGTCAAAGACAACGCCCTCAACTTTTTTCGAGTGCCTGACAATATAACGTAAGCTATCATGGGGAAATTGTTCATATTCAATAAGATCAAGGTAATATAGTCATATTTTAACTGGAAGAGGACCATAATTGAAACATAATGATCGCTAATGTTTTAAAGAAGTGGGACCATGTTTAAAAAAAAAAAAATTGTGTGTGTGGGGGGGGGGGGGTAGGGTGGAGAGGGGAAATAATGTGGGTGGGTGGTCATTTATCAGATGATATTTCAAAAATAAGAAAAAAACAAGAGCTGTGTTCGTAAAACACAATGCCCCCTACTGCACCACTTTGAAGCCATATATCTGACCTTTGACCTTGAAGGATGACCTTGACCTTTCACCACTCAAAATGTGCAGCTCCAAGAGATATGCATGCATGCCAAATATGGAGTTGCTATCTTCAATATTGCAAAATTTGACCTTTGACCTTGAAGGATAACCTTGACCTTTCACCACTCAAAATGTGCAGCTCCATGAGATACACATGCATGCCTAATATCGAGTTGCTATCTTCAATATTGCAAAATTTGATGTTTGACCTTGACCTTTGACCTTGAAAGATGACCTTGACCTATCACCACTCAAAATGTGCAGCTCAATGAGATACACATGCATGCCAAATATCAAATTTCTATCTTCAATATATATATATATATTGCAGAATTTGACCTTTGACATTGACCTTGACGGATGACCTTGGCTTTGACCTTTCACCAAAATGTGCAGCTCCATGAGAAACGCATGCATGCCAAATATCGAGTTGCTGTCTTCAATATTTCAAAATTTGACCTTTGACCTTGAAGGATGACCTTGACCTTTTACCACTCAAAATGTGCAGCTCCATGAGATACGCATGCATGCCAAATATCGAGTTGCTATCTTCAATATTGCAAAATTTGACCTTTGACCTTGACCTTGAAGGATGACCTTAACCTTTCACCACTCAAAATGTGCAGCTCCATTAGATGTATGCCAAATATCTAGTTGCTATCTTCAATATTGCAAAATTTGACCTTTGACCTTGAAGGATAACCTTGACCTTGACCTTTCACCACTTAAAATGTGCAGCTCCATGAGATACACATGCATGCCAAACATCAAGTTGCTATCTTCAATATTGCAAAAGTTATGACCAATGTTGAAGTTTTCGGACGGACGCACAGACTGACAGACAGTTCAACTGCTAATTGTTTTTTTGTTTTTTTTTTGGGGGGGGGGGGAGGGGATTCTGGGGTAGGGCGTGGGGGAGGATGGTTCGGGTGGAGTCCATAGTGGTATGTCAGGTAAGGGTTGTTTTGTCAAAGTATGAATCAAATCTGATAATAAATAAAGAAGTTATGGCAATTTAAGCAAAAATTATTAATTTGACCTTCAGAGTCAAGGTCATTCAAAGGTCAAGGTCAAATTCAACTTGCCAGGTACAGTACCCTCATGATAATATGAAAGAATTTGAAGTTTGAAAGCAATAGCCTTGATACTTAAGAAGTAAAGTGGATCTAAAAAAGGGTAATAATTCCATCTCAATGCAAACCAGAGTTATGCAACTTGCCCTGTACAGTCCCCTTACGATAGTAAGCGAGTTTTTCCAAGTCTGAAAGCAATAGCTATGATACTTTAGGAGTAAAATGGACCAAAACACAAAACTTTACCAAATGTTCAATTATCTAAGTATAAAAGGGGCCATAATTCTGTCAAAATGCCAGTCAGAGTTACATGTACATAACTTTGCCTGCACAGTCCACTTATGATAGTTAGTAAGTGTTGCAAATATGAAAGCAATAGCTTTGATACTTTAGGAATAAATTGAACCTAAACACAAAACTTAACCAAATTTTCAATTTTTAAGTATAAAAAAGGAACATAATTCTTACAAAATGCTTGATACAATTGTCTGTTCTTGTTTATAGATTGGGGTCATGTTGGTAAAGAAGTATGCAAAATATAAAAGCAATATGACAAGG
This sequence comes from Dreissena polymorpha, assembly GCF_020536995.1. Classification (NCBI taxonomy): domain Eukaryota; kingdom Metazoa; phylum Mollusca; class Bivalvia; order Myida; family Dreissenidae; genus Dreissena; species Dreissena polymorpha. The sequence continues at coordinate 18,298,712 of NC_068368.1, read as the reverse complement.
TACATAGAAAATATTTGAGGTGGTTCACAAACTTTAACATAGATTTATCAATAATATGCATATTCTAAGTGGTAAAAGGGCCATAATTCTTACAAAATGCTTGTTACAGTTGTCTGCTCTTGTTTATGGATTCGGGTCATGTTGATAAAGAAGTATGCAAAAAATAAAAGCAATATGTCAAGGGAAATAGAAAATATTTGAGGTGGTAAGCAAACTTAAACATTCCAACACTCACGCTTACGCTGATGCCGAGGTGAGTAGGATAGCTCCACTATATATATTTCACATATAATAGTCGAGCTAAAAATGACATTTTTCATGTCCTTCCAAGTTACCCACAAACTCAATTTGATAATCATATTTGTTTGGAAAGTCAAATCAGTCCTGATGTCCGCCATTTGAAACTTTAATCTGCAGGTCTTTTTTAAGAGTTTGGCGACACAAAGATTCTGACCTTCAGTTGCAATTAAACCATAAGACAGAATCTTCACAATTTCCATGGACTATATGAGGGTTACATCCAGTTGCTATTATCAGTGTCTTTAGTACCTTGCCTCATTTTTGTAAAAGGAGAGTATACTGGAGAGACCTATTGGTGTTAACAGCATGACAAAGCCAACAAACTACTGCAATACTATGCATATCATACCCGTAGCCAGGGGGGATGCGTTGGGTGTGTTCGCACCCAGTTTGTTTTGACGAGTAAAAAAAATTTGTACTACATGATGCACCCAACTTCATTCGACGCAAAAACGATTATTTATCTATTCCCGGAATACAGTGAGTCTTCGTATTTAAGCGTTGAATTCAATATGCTACCAACAGGAAAGAGAGTACATTTGAGATTATTATTAACAGAATGTTATGCCAGCTTCGAAAATGACGGAAATTAAAACAAGGGACAAAATTGTCACAAAACCAGGTTTTCATTGTGAAAAAAAAATCTGATAAAGGGAGAAAACTCAAACTGAACTTTTGAAATGAACAAACAAAATTAACCCCCTTTGTAAGTTTGTTTTTTAAAAAAATCTATTTTTAGTCGTGGCGACCTTGACATTGGAGATATTGACGTGATTCTTTCGTGCGACACACCGTCCCATGATGGTGAACAAATGTGCCAAATGATTTTAAAATCTCACAATGAATGACATAGTTATGGCCAGGACAAGCTCATTTATGGCCATTTTTGACCTTTGAACTCAAAGTGAGACCTTGGCATTGGAGATATCGACGTAATTATTTCGCGCGACACACCGTCCAATGATGGTGAACAAATGTGCCAAATGATTTTAAAATCTGACAATGAACGACATAGTTATGGCCCGGACAAGCTTGTTCCGCCCGCCCGCCAGCCAGCCCGCCCGCATTCGCCAATCTAATAACCAGTTTTTTCCTTCGGAAAACCTGGTTAAAAACACCCGTTGACTATTGCCAAAGACTAATGAGTCACTGGTTAATAATTTTGCATTATACCACGATTTATAACAATTACACATTGTACACAGCATTTTCGACAGACTGCGTTGTCTTTTTGTTATATCCTCGTACAACCATTTGCAGATCACCTAAAGGGTTTTCAGACAAAAAATATCAGCTATGCTCAAGACAGGATAATTTTTTGTTGTTGTATGAAAAGAAAACAAATCATTCCTACAAAGCAATGTAGCTTTTTTGTAGTTTACCAACACCTAATGGCATCTGTTCGGCTCCACTTACAGAACTGTCCACAATTTTTATTTAATTAATATTTTTATTTAATAATTTTAATTATGTCAAACTTGACACTAGGAAATATGCCATACTCTTAAACAGTTGTTATAATGAATTTAAAACGTTATAACATATATGATCAGGTGGACTTTAATGTTTAATGTTCATTAACTGTGACGGATCTTGAACATATGGGCAAATAAGTCCATCTTTTTTCTTCAACATCCTGTTATACATTTATTAGACTTTGAGACGATAGGACTAGAAGTTTGTGGTTATAGGGTTATTATGAAGCCTTAATTGTTATATTCTGAAATTCATTTAGAAAAAGATAACTAATTTGTGAAAAATAGTTTTGAAAAAATAAAAGTAACCAGTTAAAAGATTTTGATTTCTGTTTAGTATTGATGCAGATTAGAGAAGACCCAGTTTTGTTAATCAGTGTTTGTTGTACAATACACTATTGGCACGTTAAGAGCAATGGTAGGCCTCGGGTACTATCCATAAAAGCAAACAAACAGTTGTTTTGAAAAAAATTAAATATTTCCTTTTAATTTGCTTGACTAAGGAATGGTAGAATTTTGGAATGGTAAAATACACCAATTTTATCAAGATTCCAATAAATAATGATATTGTATACCATTCTTATTGTTGATTTCATATTCTATCAATGTGTTGTTGCATATGTAAACAAAGAGTGTGAGCGCATACTAACTTCGGGTATAAAATAATGTATTTCCGTGACTGATCGAAAAAGGTGGTTATTGAAAACGACAGGGGGGAATACATGTATGTTATATCATATTCATGTCGATCAGACACTGAGTATAGTCAATGAAAGTGAATTTTCATTGTAAATGCTCTATAACTTCAATCTCTGAATACAGATAAATAGCCACCAGAATGCAAGATTTTACTTGTCATTTTCAAAATTTTCTATGGGGAGGACCCCCCGATAGCAAGAAGGGGACACCCTGTCTGCCCCCTCCCCCTACGGCTTCCCCACTTCGTTGCTCAATAAGTTAACAATCATTGATGGGAAAATTCGCACCCCCTTTTCAAAACTCTGGCTACGGGCCTGCATATTATTAATCAATTAAATAACATGACTAAAATTATTCACCCAGCCTTGGACAGGGAGGCAATCTGCACTAAAAACATTTCTTTTATGACCTTCAGTGGTTTGTTATGAGAATTTAACACTGAAAAAATATCAGGGAAAATTCTAAAAATTAAATTAGTTCTATAACCGCGATTATTAAAAATGCTTAGCAAATTACATACATGATTTAAAGTGGTGTACTTATTGCAGAAAATGCAGTCCTGTGATACTCATAGCTGACAGAGTGAGAAATCTTCACCAAAAAGGAGACTTTAATCTGTTGTCAGCAAATCTGGTTATATTAAATAGACAGTTGAATCAGAAGAAAGATGACTTTGAGGAAAGAATGAAGTCCCTTGAACAATCCTACAATACAATTCTGGAAGAAATCAATGCTTTACGCAAGAAAGTTAATGATGCTTTGGATGAACTGGAGAGAAATACTGTTAAGGAGTTGGACACACTACTGGCGAACATGAAGATGTCCATTCAAACAGACATTGAAAACTGCACAGATTCCATCAAACATATGACATGTGTACGAGAAGATTGGCTGAGAAGAAAAAATAAAAGTGAAGCAGTGAATTTTACCATGTATAGGAAATGCCTTGACCAGTCTCTAAAGACTAAAGCAGTTTTACAAGCAATGAATACAAAGAATGAGAGGACTCTGACCTTTAATCCTGCTACAACCATCCAACAAACACTATCCAGCCTCTCAGGATTGGGACAAATACTCGATAAAGTGAAACAATCACAACCTGCTAAAATCATAATACAAAACACAGAGACCAGGCAAGAAAAGCCTAACTCTTGCAACACAGTGCCCATTCAACATTGCCAAACAAGTGATGCGACCAAACCATCAATGATATGTGATCTCAATCAAGTCATCAGAGTGAAGAGTACCGGTAGTAGAATTTATTCAGTCAGAGTAAGCAGTGACGTCAAGAAAAGCATATCTGGTATCTGTGGCATCAGTGAGACAGCCACTAGAAAACTCCTCATCACAGATCGGGGTTACATGAAAGTTAAGCTCCTGGATCAGTCCTATAAGGTGGTGGCCCACTGTGACTTGCCTGGAACACCACTGTCCATGTGTAGCCTTGACTCTAATCTAGTGGCTGTTGCTCTGTATAACTGTGAGGTCCATTTCATCAGAGTGACCAATAGTCAGCTAGTAAAGGACAGGATGTTGAAACTCCAACATGGCTGCAGGGGTATTGCCCATCACCAGGGTAACCTGTACATTACAGATTGTAGTGCTCTGTATCACTATACTGTGGATGGAGGACTGGTGAGCAAGATGTACGAGGATAGCTCAGGATCTATGACAGGTAATCATTACCACTGTCTTTATTTTTATTTCCCACATTTAAGACCCATGCTATTGCTGTTATTGAAATCTAGAAGTAATCAGCTTTATATGCTGATAATCTTAATAAACACATTTATGCTTTGTAAATAATGAGTTGAACATGTTGCACCAAAATCTAACATGTGGCATTTTATGGAAATTCACAAACTTTAGATGACATGCAAATAAAGAAAGGGTTTTATAACAGTAAGTCAACAATTATTTATTGAAGTTAGACAATCATGTTTTTGATAATTATTCACAAACTTAAACACATAGCCAAATAATCAAAATAAAAAACTTCAATACAACAAATTCACAATACAACTGGTCTTTATATTTGACATTAATTGTACTTTATGTCAAATAGTTCTTGTATGTATATTGATTAATGTTTTTTTATTTTATTTTGTGTTTTATGTATGTACTAAATACTAAGCATTACCTGAACTTTATTACATAACAAGAACATTAAACTTACTACATTTTATAATCATTACTTTGTAAGCCACATATAAACAACCCACATATCATCCCTGTCTTCCATACCACAGTAACCTCCTGTGCAGTGAGTCCAGATGGAGACAGGATATACATAGCAAACTTGAACAAAAATAAGCTGGTCACTCTATCCAAGGATGGCACAGTAATCTCCACATTCACTGACCCTGCACTGAACTGGGGATGCGGAGATGTCCCACCTGGCCTCCATGTGACAGACTCAGGACAAGTTCTGGTGTGTGGAGGGTGCACAATCCTCCAGGTGGACAGGAATGGGAGACAGATACTGGCGGAGGTGATCACACAGAAGGATGGTGTGGCTAAACCTACATCTGTTTTCTACAGTACGCACACACTGACAGGCTCACTCATTGTGGGAATGAATAGAAATGATGACGTGTTAGTGTTTAAGGAACAGTGACTGTTGGAGTAGGATGATGTTCATTTATAATCATTTACATATTCATACAAACAGTTGACCAAGAATACAGGCTTGTATACTCTGTTATTTTAAGACACAGGGACAGTTGGAATAAGACATATTCAATATTCTCTGAATAAAACTGTAACCTATTTTCCATGAAACCAGTTTTTACCATAACAGTATTAATCTGAACTTGTAACTGAAATATGCTCACAACTAATTTGCACAAAAAACAACTAATTACTTTAATCAAAACAAGGTTTTAATGGATTGTATGCATATTTTAGAATAGTCTATTTAAATAATACTTTTGTGAGAATTAATTTTTCTTATTGTTTATGAATATATAGAGGATATTTGTTGGATTCGGTGGATTATCGATTTTAATTCACGAGTGATCATAGAAAATAATATTTTCACGAGTGGAGCAGCCACGAGTGAAAATATATATTTTCTATGATCACGAGTGAATTACAATAGATAATCCACTGAATCCAACAAATTTTCTTTTTATTTAATGCATTTTTCACAGTTTATATACATTGTTCAAGAGTTTAACTAACGAATTTTGCTGGGATAATGACTTCATTTCGTCAAAAAAATGACGTCATTTCACAGTAAACAATGAAAATAATCAATAATTCTCACTGATAATTTTCACTGTTTGAAACAGTGAAATTATCAGTTTTAATTTACTGATATTTCTCTATAAACCATCGGAAAGCATTAAATAAAAGAGTGATATTTTTCATGATGAGCATGTTAAGTACTTAAGTTAATATTTTTATGAATATTATCTGATCCAGTGTGTCACGCTTTGTTCCAATTTGTCCATATGATACCTAACAAATGACACATCAAATAAAATCAATATGAAACTCTGCCAGCAATAAAATGACATGGATTTGAAATCATAGATAAGCATTACCAGTAAGTCTTAAACCATATCAAAAGTTGTTTACTCTAGGCAGTCATCAACATCAAAGTATTGATCTTAGAAAGTTGCAGTCATCAACATCAAAGTATTGATCTTAGAAAGTTTCAGAGATGCAATGTATGGATCAATAAAAAGAGTCCTTAGTCACCCTTTTCAATGACTAAACCTTGATAACCATACATGCAAAGTTTTGTTTCAAAGAAATTAAAAGTGCAAAGTTTTGTTCTAGAAACATAAGGTGTTTAACCCAATGTAGTTTTACTATTTCTATAAATTGAACCCTATGTAGTCTCAAAGAGGCAAAGTCTTGGCCCATTCATAGCAGATACTATAGCAAACATAGTTGAAAATATACAAATTCAATAGTGTTTTGTTGGTCAAATATGCGGCCCATTTCCCAATATAAAAAAATATACAAAAAATTATGTTTCCCAAATGACTGCATACAATTCCCTATTGATGGTTTCCAACTAATAAATACATGTTTAAATTTTCATATTTTTAGCAACAGTGACCTTGACCCAACTGGCCCCAAATGCAACCCAATGCCAGAGATAGGAGTCATGCACGCACTTGAATTCCTGAAGTAGTTACAGAAATATAGAGGATATTTATTGATATTTCTTAAAGAACATCACAATATATTATTTATTGTCATTATATGTGTGTGGTGTAGCTATAGTTTTGTTGATATGTGTCAAGGATTTCTTGGTAAATAAAAGTTTTTGATAATATTTTACATGCATTTGTATTTGCCTGCATAGAATCATGCACTTGAAAGTGATACAATTGCTGGAAAAATATTGCTATTTTCTATATTTCCGCTCAGTGAAAGATATATAATCTTTTTTTAATGAAAGAAACTTCACTAATAAATGTTTTAAGTTTACTGAAAATCATAACCATTCTAAGTATACTTCTGGCATAAAAAACCTTAACCTGAACTTCAACTTACATGTAAAATCTTAACCTGACTATTATAAGAGATATGTACCTTACAGTTGCACACACACCGTACCTGACATTTAGAGATATGAACCCGTTGCACACACACCTTAACCTAACATTTAGAGATATTCACCAGTTTCAAACACACCTTAACTAGGGCTCACACGGGTCAAAAATATTCTTCGGGTCTCGTCGGCGGGTCAAAATTAAAATACCCAAGAAAATTTGGGTCGGGTCAGATAATACATAAGTTAATTAAAATAAAACTACATTAACTGTCATAGCATGTTTTAGCGTTCTTAAATATTCAACTGTTTGTCAAGTATAATGTTTAGAATGTTATACTTTTTATTGTTTTGATTTATTTAATAATGAATGAAATACTGAACTGCATTAAACTATTTATTCAGTTTACACAATGTTGTTGAACTTAATCAGCAAACGTAAGTATTACTTGGAATAGGGATCAAAAGTGCAATTTACAGGAAAAACAACCTGTCAAGCAAAAATAAAGCTTGTCTTATTTTGAGGAGGGAAGCAAAAATAAAATTCACTGTAAACTTCTACTTTGAAGAAAATATATTTTATAATACAAGTTTCTTTTTTTTAACGTCGCCATTGTGGGATCTGAATAACAAATTAAACTCGACATTTATGCTTTTGGTGCATAACTTCTATTCATGTATGACTATTTGTAATAACATCAATGCTTAACCTGATAAAGGGTGTGAGTTTACTTCACTTGTTTAAAAGAGATGAATTGACTACATGTTCAACATGTAATCTTGTACTTCGTACATGTACCTTGCGACCCAAACTAGTATCATTCACAGAAACTTTGACCCGGATCCGCGGGTATTTTTTTGATCCGCAGATTCGGTTTTTTTCGGGTACCTGTTTGAGAACTAACCTTAACCTAACATTTAGATATATGAACCTGTTGTACACACACCTTAACCTAACATTTAGAGATATGAACCTGTTGCACACAAACTTTAACCTCATATTTTGAGATATAAACCTGTTGCAATAAAACATTAACCTGACATTTAGAGATATGAACCTGTTGCACACAAACCTTAACCTGAAATTGAGAGATATGAACCACTTGCACACAAACATTCACCTGACATTTAGAGATATGAACCTGTTGCACACAAACCTAAACCCGACATTTAGAGATATGAACATGTTGTACACAAATCTTTACCTAACATTTTAGGATGTGAACATGTTGCGCACAAACCTTAACCTGATATTTAGAGATATAATCATGTTTTACACAAACCTTCACCTGACATTTAGAGATATAAACATGTAGCACACAAACCTTAACCTGACATTTAGAGATATAAACATGTAGCACACAAACCTTAACCTGATATTTAGAGATATAATCATGTTGCACAAAAACCTTAACATGATATTTAGAGATATAATCATGTTGCACACAAACCTTCACCTGACATTTAGAGACATAAACATGTTGCACACAAACCTTAACCTGACATTTAGAGATATAAACATGTTGCATACAAACCGTAACCGGACATTTAGATATATTACCATGTTGCACACAAACCCTAACCTGACATTTAGAGAAATGAAGCTGTTGCACACAAACCTTAACCTAACATTTAGAGATATGAACCTGTTGCACACACACCTTAACCTAACATTTAGATATGAACCTGTTGCACACACACCTTAACCTAACATTTAGAGATATGAACCTGTTGCACACAACTTTAACCTCATATTTTGAGATATAAACTTGTTGAACGAAAACATACACCTGACATTTAGAGATATGAACCTGTTGCACAAAAACCTTAACCTGAAATTGAGAGATATAAAAAACTTGCACAGAAACATTCACTTGACATTTAGAGATATGAACCTGTTGCACACAATCCTTAACCTGACATTTAGAGATATAAACATGTTGTACACAAATCTTAACCTGACATTTTAAGATATGAACATGTTGCGCACAAACCTTAACCTGATATTTAGAGATATAATCATGTTGCACACAAACCTTCACCTGACATTTAGAGATATAAACATGTAGCACACAAACCTTAACCTGACATTTAGAGATATAAACATTTAGCACACAAACCTTAACCTGACATTTAGAGATATAAACCTGTTGCACACAAATCCTAACCTGAAATTTAGATATATTAACCTGTTGCACACAAAACCTTACATGACATTTAGGTGTATTAACCTGTTGCACACAAACCTTAACCTGATATTTAGATATATAACCCTGTTGCACACAAAACCTTACATGACATTTAGGTGTATTAACCTGTTGCACACAAAACCTAACCTGACATTTAGATATATTAACCTGTTGCACACAAAACCTTACATGACATTTAGGTGTCTTAACCTGTTGCGCACAAACCTTAACCCAACATTTAGATATATATCCATGTTGCACACAAAACCTTACATGACATTTAGGTGTATTAACCTGTTGCACACAAACCCTAACCTTAGATTTAGATATATTAACCTGTTGCACACATAACCTTACATGACATTTAGGTGTATTAACCTGTTGCACACAAAACCTTACATGACATTTAGGTGTATTAACCTGTTGCACACAAACCTTAACCGGACATTTAGATATACATGTATAACCCTGTTGCACACAAAACCTTACATGACATTTAGGTGTATTAACCTGTCACACACAAACCCTAACCTGACATTTAGATATATTAACCTGTTGCACACAAAACCTTACATGACATTTAGGTGTATTAACCTGCTTCACACAAACCTTAACCTGACATTTAGATATAGTAACCTGTTGCACACCAAATCTTACATGACATTTAGGTGTATTAACATGCTGCACACAAACCTTAACCTGACATTTAGAGATATGAACATGTTGCACACAAAGCTTTAATTTGACATTTAAAAGTACTAAATTGGTCATAATCCTGCTAAAATACAGGTCACAGATATGGATCTTGGTCAGTTTGTGTTCATAAGGACCATGGAAACATGTGCTTTATTTTAATTCTGTTGTAAAAACAGAGAGTAATTGGAAAAATTGCATGCAGCATTGACCTGAATTTTCTAAGTTTAAAAGGGGCATAATTCTGAAAAATTGCATGTGGGAGTTATGGAACTTGGTCATTTACCTCACACTATGACCCACAACACATTAATGCTGCAACAATATACCAGTATATCGGTATATATCGCAATACGCAATCCGCATATTGCATTGCGATACGATTTTCATCATACCGGTACGAAAATTTTACAAAAATTCATCTACATTTAGTCCAGAAAAGCCATCCGAAATAATGATATCAAGGTAAACAAAGCAAAGCAGTATTTAGTAAAAAATAAATTGTTACGTAAAAATAGCATTCTATTATACGGAGTAGTGTTGTTACATGGGAGCATTTGTTCGATGCTTTTGAACAAATTATTGTTGAATTAATTATGCACAACAGTAAATGTTTCGTTAGATTATGAAATGAGCATTATTAAATTTGTAAACCGAATTTCGGAAACACGCTTCCGAATTGTAATGCAAACGCGACAATAAAAAGGTGCTTTTTTCTGTGTCTCAATAAAAAGTGCGCGATAATTATGCAGACATGTAGAACGTCGCATGGAAAGTGTGGGTGTATTTTGTGATGTATAAAAACTGAAACATCAGGCGATTTACGCGTGTTCAGTGGAAAAAAACACACCAGATTGGTCGTTATTTTATCACACTTTTAATAGTTACAAATGCCAAAATGTATTTGATACTTAAGAACATTGGCGAAAGTTTGTTTTGTGTTATTCTTTAGCACTTTTATAGTAAATATTTACCAGAATTTGCTTTAAAATATACGGGGCTATCCGGTAATTGGCGAGTTATAATTCTGGTACAAGTTAGCAATATATTGCGATATATTCTATAATTGCAATACAGGTTTTTGAATTGACAATATATTGCAAAACGCTTTTTGGCGTATTGTTGCAGCACTACAACACATCATGTCATGTGTGAAGTTTCAAGTAAATACCTGATTTAGAAACTGAGAGATATAGATGTTGCACATTTACCTTAACCAGAGCATTGCTCTGACGCTACAGCAGATATTTGTGGAAGTAGCAATCAAACAATGCGGTGAATATCTTAGCTAAAAATGCTTAAAATACAAAAGAAGAAGCTACAAGAGAAGAAGCAACAAGAGAAGAAGCAACAAGAGAAGAAGCAACAAGAGAAGAAGCAACAAGAGAAGAAGCAACAAGAGAAGAAGCAACAAGAGAAGAAGCAACAAGAGAAGACACATTTTTAGTAATACTTTGAAATATTGTTTTGAACGTTAATATAAATTCTTATTCTATCAGGGATGTTTTTGTACTTTGTTATAATTATACGTTTATAAACACATATGTTTGCGGTATAATAAACACGTATAGATGTAGATGTAGATTCTATTTAAAAAAATAAGTATAGATAAATTAAGCATTCATTAACAAAAATAGTGCATAATGTATTAAATATTAAAATAATAAACTTCTAAAAAGCATGCAGAATTAACTGATCTTCAAAAACTGTTGCATTCAGTTGTTTTTGTTGTTGTTTTTGTCAGAATCATGAAGACTTTGGGTTTCTATGTCGCTTTTTCCTTTTTTTACGTTCACCATAAGGAATACACCACCAAAACAATAACACGTAAAGAATTCTACGTATGTTGTAAAATTATGTATTTTGATGTAAATAAGTCCATATGTTTGATTGTAACCACAATCATTCATTATACTTTAAGCCTCCTTTTGTACTTTTTATTATTTTGTTCTTATATTGTATGTTCGTGTTTAAGTTTCTGAATTGTTTGTGTCTAAACATGCAGAAGCTGAAAGTTATGAATATTGTATTATATATATTGTCCCAACCCTTCTCAAAATAAAATACACTTTAAAAAGTGTATTTTTTCTGCATTTTTACCGAAAAGTGTATTTTTTCTGCATTTTTTTCACAATTAAGTGCACTAAAGTGCATTTTTTCTGTATTTTCATTATCTTTAAGTGTATTTTACTGTACTTTAAGTGTATCTTCTGTAGACAAAGTGCATCTTTTTATGCAATAAGTGCATTTTTTCAATGAAGTGCATTTTTTGTGCATATTAGTGTATCTTCTGATTTGCAAAAAAAAAATTCTTTCTGTACAAGTGTAGTTTTAGTGCATCTTCATAAAAAAGAGCAACACTATAGCAAATAACTGAAGTTAAAGGACAGAGATATAGTGTTTAATAGGAGAATTGTACTGTACTGTTCTTTTTTATCTTCACATAATGTTTATGGTCTTATTATTACAATTTGTCTGCTCATAAAATATGTGAATCAGTAGAGCAGCTTTTAAAGGGAAAAGTACAACTAAATCAGGCTGTGGGTAAATAATTAAAAATATTGAAAGTGTCAAAAAAATTATGTGGTCTTGCCAGTATCAATTATATCTTCACAACATAAAAAACAAGTATTTGAACTTTCTTACACTGATATTTAACCCCAATTCAATTAATGTCTACCACATTGACTATTAACATACATTTTAAAAGACAATTTAAATAATATTTATAATATTATATTTATTTCCTAACACCATTCAGTATGTTATATTGAAATATTCACAATTAAATATAATATGCTAAGTGTGCTGTGTATAATAAATATCAGATAAGATCAGGCTCAGATAAGAGATCAATTAGCATCATAAACACTAATCCCTATCAGTGCTCCATCTAGCCAAAACAAAGGGGTGTTTATAGAATTTTGATTGGTTCTGGGACCATCTATTTGAAAACAAACCACTTTTGATTGGTTGGAGCACAGCAAGTTATTTGGAGCACAGGCAGTTATTTTTGTAAACAATTTGGTTTCAGCAACTTAAATTGAGCTAAATTTTTAGGTATAATTCAGCAACATTAATTCTAGTGTCAAATGTCTTGAAATTCTTTCAGCACATGAACTATTGTGTGATGAAAACAATGTGTATTTACTACAATGTGTTAATCAACAATAAGTTTGTTGAAAAGAAGATTCAAAGTGGGTGGTTAAAGTGATCAACAACTGCCGTTTTTGTTTTTTTGGAATGCTGAAGAACAGCTGTAACAGGTTTGTATTTTCATTTCTGCATCTCTTTTTAATTAAATTAATTATGATCATTATCATATTTATGTATTGTCACTGGGAAATGTAACTGGATGAGTAAATGTAATGCAATTTTAAGGAAAAAAACACCATTTGAATTATTATGGCTGTATTTTATGGTTATTGTCATCTTAAAATTTATTTATACCTATTTCTTGTCATTAATGAACAGATTTCTTTCCCCCATATTTAATCAGAACTTTAATATTTTATATTTGAAGGTTAAACCCCAAGGTGAAATTTACATTGATTGGAAGATCAATTGGACAGAATGTGCATCATTGCCTGCCAAAAAAGGGAGCAAAAAGGGGACAACCTGATGTATGGACATGTATACCAGGCCAACTTGAGGGGAACAGGAGTGGGAAACCGTGCCCTGTAGCTTGTCCTTGACCAAGAAAAGATGGATTTGTTGAGAGGTAAAACTATATAATAAAGGTTATTGCAATTCAAAGAAGTCACACTTCCGACCAGTCCACACAGCCAAAGGAGACCACATATATTAGTACATTTATTTACAGTATTTTCTATCAAACGTAATTTCTTTAAATTATTTATGAAAAGCGTTAAGTCACATGTGATCACGAGATTAAAATTGCAAAAATAAACAAACAAAAACAACAAGCCAACAAACTTGTTTTGATTTAAATTTATGATATTTATAGCAACTGTTGAACAAGATTACCATAACAGCAATATTTAACACTTACATTATAAAATATCTTTCAGGACCTGATCTCATATGAGATCATGCACGAGAAGCGCCTCGCAGACCATGACAGTAGTATTCAGACCTGATCAGCTGGTGAAGTGCTCTATAAAGGGTTGTTTATGAATGCATTCTTTGTAAGGAACAGTGTATAACAACAAATATAGTGACAGGGGCTAAGCTGCTAAATATTGTCAGCATGTATGCAGTGATTTTCTTTGGAAATTCAAAACAACCTGTACGTACTGGCTCTCAGAAGGGCATGTTTTAGCGCAATAATGAACAAAAAAAGGAAGATCTTAAAAATAAGGTATAGATTTATATAAATTTCATGAATACTGTTCATTTATCATTATATTAGGATCCAGAATATGATTGAATTAAATGTACTGCTTTTGTCCATATTAAAAAGGAATTAATGTAATATATAAAAATCTAGTAAATGATAGGGAAAACATTTCAGCTTAAGGAGGGGAAATCTTTAATATTTTTGAAGTGGAAACCACCTGTATTTGGCTGTTAATCAGTTACCAATAATCAGGGGGGAGAAAAATCACTGGTATGAGCTTGATATTTTCAATAATTATTGTTAATTCCAGATAGGCAATAGCCCGTTTGAATCCTCTCTTTTATGTAACATTTGTTTTTGTTTTTTAAGGTTTAACATTCTAATAAAAGTGTGTATTTATCTATTGAATTGTACTTTTTGTTTTTTATGTATGTGTTTACACTAACCTTTCATTTAAAGAATGAATGCTGACTTCAAAATGCTGGGAATTTTTTTTAAATTTGGTTAATTTTTAAGCATATTAATTTGAAGTGATGAAAAGTACACTTGAGCGTATAATGCGCTTAAAAAATTCACTTCCAACACTTCAAAAAGTGTATCATTTGTATGACTGAAAATGCACTCCAGTGTATTAATGCGCTTAAAAATTCACTTTTAATATTGTAAGGTGTATTATTTGTATGACCGGGAATGCACTCAAGTGTATTAATGCGCTTAAAAAAATTCACTTTCAATTTTGTAAGGTGTATTATTTGTATCAGTGGAAATGCACTCAAGTGTATTAATGCGCTTACAAAAATTCACTTTGAATACTCAATGAAGTGTATTATTTGTATGACTGGAAATGCACTCAAGTGTATTAATGCGCTTAAATAATTTGCTTTTAATTCTGTAATGTGTATTATTTGAATGACTGGAAATGCACTCAAGTGTATTAATGCGCTTTAAAAAATTTACTTTGACCATGAAGTGTATTATTTGTATGTCTTAAAATACACTCAAGTGTATAAATGCACTTAAAAATAAACTTAAGCGCACTTATTATCATAATAAACGCACTTAAGTGTATTATTTCGTGGAAAAAAAATACACTTAAATGTATAAACACACTAGTAAAAAGTGTTTTTTTTTAACAGATTAAAATGCACTTGTTAAGCAAAAAATACGGTGCCAATAACATGCGCATTAAATGCGCATTTAATGTGCATTTAATGCGCATTAAATGCGCATTTAGTGCACTTTTTCGAGAAGGGAAGATACCTGTTTTGGGATTCATATCTTACAGCTCTTTTTTCATCCTTCTGTGATTATTTCTTTTCACTTCTTCATGCCTATAGAATCTTCATATTTTTGTATCTCTAATTTTAGTTTTCTATTTTTGTATGTATGTATGGACATCTTTAAAATAGAAACTTACTGGACAAACCCACATAATAATATTTACACACCCTCCCTCTCTTTAAATGATTAAATTATGCACTCTGAACGTAAAAGGGCTTAACAATAAAGAAAAACGCATTAAAATCTTCAAATGGTTAGACGAAAAAAAATATAGTATATGCCTACTACAAGAAAGCCACTTGACACATACTTTAGCACAAACCTTAAAAGATGAATGGGACGGAGACATCTATCTTAGCGGACAACATACTAATAAACAAGGCATTGCCTTTCTGATAAAAAATAATATAGGGATCACAGTCAATAACTTTAACGAAATAATAATTGGCAGACAAGCAAGTATAGATATCAAAATACACGAAACAGAATTAACATTAATCAATGTCTACGGCCTTAACATAGATGATTCCACATTCTACGAAACATTACAAACCTTTATAATTCATAACCAAGATAAAAACATTATAATCGGTGGTGATTTTAATACTGTTCTTAACCCATTATTAGACAAAAAGAATGGAAACCTTTATTCTCATCCTAAAAATAGAAACATTTTAAATAACATAATTGAAAACTACAATATGATAGACATCTGGCGTACAATATATCAAAACGAAAGCAAATTCACCTGGCACTCAAACACAAAACCAACAATATTTTGTAGATTAGACTATTTTTTAATATCTGAATCTCTTTGCAACATTATTGACACATGTAACATAAAACCAGGATTTATGACTGACCATTCTCTAGTTGAACTTAAACTGCACAATATACAACATGAAAGAGGCCCAGGATACTTTAAAATTAACAACAGCATCTTATTAGATACACAATATCAAACACAAATAAAACAGGAAATATTAAATACAGTCCAAAATAATAAAGATGCAAACCCAAACACCTTATGGGAAGTAATCAAAGGAAATATACGTAACACAACAATTAGATACACATCATTTAAACAAAAAGAAACACACAAACTTGAAACTGAAACCATCAAAACCATTGAAACACTTGAAAAACAATTGCATCAAACAAACACAAATGATACCACCGACATTGAAAATGAAATAACATTAAAAAAACAAATATTAGATGGAATCTATCATACACATCTCAATGGAATAATACTAAGAGCGCGTGCTCAGCATGTTGAACACAATGAAAAAAACACAAAATATTTTGCAAACATTGAAAAACGTAGAAGTGAACAAAAAACTGTACACAAACTAGTAGTCAATGGCAAAGATATAACAAACAGAACTCAAATACTAGAAGAACAACGTTTATTTTTCGAAACCCTCTATAAACGAAAAAATGTTGAAAATAACACCCTTTTTAAAAATACACATCACGCTTTAAACCAGGAGGAAAAACAACTGTGCGACGGATTGCTTAATGAATATGAATGTGGACTAGCCCTAAAAGAAATGCAAAATAACAAAAGCCCAGGATCGGATGGCATCACAATCGAATTTTATAAAATATTCTGGAATGATATAAAAACACATCTAATTAATTCACTTAACTACTCATTTAACAACGAAAACTTAACTACGCTACAAAAACAAGGTATTATATCACTTATTCCAAAACCTGGAAAAAACTTAGATTCCTTATCAAACTGGCGCCCGATTAGTTTACTAAACAATGATTATAAAATTGCAACTAAAAGTATAGCAAACAGAATTAAAAAAATATTACCATCAATTATTTCAAATTCTCAATCTGGTTTTATAAAGGGACGATACATTGGTGAAAACGTTCGTCTTATCCAAGAATGCATAAACTATTTCAACAATTCAAATAGTCCTGGTCTAATATTCTTTGCAGACTTTGAAAAGGCATTCGATTCGCTTGATCATTCATTTATGTTCTCCTGCTTAGAAAATATGAACTTTGGTGAAAGTCTCATTCAATGGGTCAAACTATTCTATACCGATATTAAAAGTATAATCATTAACAATGGCTTCTTTTCAAACAGTTTTAACATCGAACGGGGGGTTCGACAAGGATGTCCACTGTCATCATCGCTATTTATTATTTGCATTGAGTTTCTATCACATCACATCCAATCAAATAAACACATAAAAGGCATATCACTAGAACCTGACGAAGAAATCAAACAATCCCTATTTGCTGACGATGCAACTTACTTTTTAAACGACAATTACGATTCTTTCCATAACCTAATAGAGTCGCTAACCCTTTACGGAATGACATCGGGTCTAAAACTAAACAAAAGTAAATGTACTGTGCTACGAGTAGGTAAATTAAAACAAAGTAATGTTCTATATAAAAAAGAAATGAAATTTAATTGGACATCCGATGAAGCCACAACGTTAGGAATTACTTTCACAAATAATGAAAAGGATACAGTTCTTAAAAACATTCTACCTAAATTACAGAATTTTAAAAACTGCTTAAAATCATGGCATCATCGTAAACTTACACTAATCGGAAAAAACACAGCATTGAAAACGTTTGCACTTCCTAAATTAATATATGTATTAACAGTTCTCCCAAATCCACCAAAAGATGTTATTAACGATATAAAATCAGCAATATTCAATTTCATATGGGACGGTAAGCCTGATAAAATAAAAAGAACTCAGTTAATTCAATCTGTAGAAAATGGAGGTATCCAATTAACGAACATTGACTCATTCTTGAATGCAATCAAATGCAGCTGGGTTAAAAGATACCTAGATAATACCAATACGAGTAAATGGAAATTATTCTACCAGAAAATCCTAAAAAAATATGGTGACTCCTTACTCTTTGAATGTAACATCAGCAATACTATCTTACATGAAATTGCAAACGAAAACATATTTCTGTCTGATGTTCTATCAGCGTGGAGTGATGTCATTCATAAATTAGAAACCCAAACTAGCAGTAAAACAATTTTATGGAACAATAAAGACATAACTTCAAACAATAAGACGTTTTTCTATAAAGATTGGTTTGAACGAAGCATTAAATATGTCGACCAATTATATGACTATAGAATTAAGGATTTCTACTCTTTTGATAATATATGCTACATACATGGAATACCTTCAAATAATTTTCTGAAGTACTACACACTAATCAAAAGCATACCCATACATATTAAATCTGAAATCAATACAAATAATACACCATGTACTCAAACAACATTTGTAGAAAACATACTTGGAAGAAAAAACAAAACAAATAAAATATTTTACAAACTACAAATTAAAAACCCTACGGAAAACTCCAAAATCCAAAATAAATGGCAAGTCCTTTTTGGAGAAAATGAACTTAATTGGAAACACATATTTACCATGCCATATAAAGCAACTATTGAATGCACACTGAGAAATTTTCAATATAAATACATCCATAGAATTATAGCTACAAATAAATATCTCTTTAAATGCAAATTATCTAACTCAAATCTGTGTGACTTCTGCAGTGAAAACATTGAAACTATAGAACATCTTTTTTGGGAGTGCAAACACATCCAGCCTATCTGGAATCAATTAACATCTTTTCTTGAACAACAGCAACTAAACGTTAAACTATCTTTCTTAAATGTAAGTTTCGGAATTAACTCATTGAAATCAATAGACGGTAATAATATTGTGAATGTTATGGTTATATTGATGAAATATTTCATCTTAAACATGAAGTACAAAAAACAAGTACCAAATTTTAATTGTTTTGTCCATAGTCTTAAACTAAAAATCCAGATTGAGAAAGAAATAGCCCTCAGTAATGACACATTACAAATCTTTGAACAAAAATGGAATCGGATTAAATTCTCATAATGTTTTGTCCACTTATATACATTTCACTTTTTTTTATCTTTCTAAAAAAGTTTTTGTTTATATTTTTTTCAATCAGACAAGATCATTGTGAATTTACAACAAAACACACAAATCCAGTATGCTTTCTTCCGACTTAATACAACTCATCATTTTTCAAAACTATTCCTCTGTTGTTCTTTTCTTTTCTCTCAAAAAAAAAAAATATATATATAATAGCATATCTTGTATAACATGTCTGAACTTTATTGCTTTATACAATCACTGTGTTGTATGATCATATACATGTTTACATTATATGTATGATATTGAATAAAAAAAAAAAAAAAAAAAAAAAAAAAAAAAAAAAAAAAAAAAAGAGAAGACACATCTAGATTAGTGGTCTGGATTGTTGAAATTAATCCAAAATTAAGCCCCATTCCCAATCTTAAAAATTATTTTATTTATTTTCCCAAACGACTGCCTAAAATGCCAAATTATATGTTTCCAAAACAACATTTAAAAAAATATTTTTTTACATTGAGTTAATTTCTCTATCCAGTTTTATAAGTTGAACTTTTGTAAATATACTATTAAAAACATGATTCTTAATTTACAAGTATTTGTTTAAAAAAACAAAACAACAACACCAATTTTCCTATTTATAATGTTCCCACATCCAAAGGGCATCAATCCCAAAATGGTAAAAAAAAAGAGGGCCTGAAAGGCTCAAAGTCGCTAACCTGAGATACAAAGGAAATGACCTGTTCTGTGAAGCCCAAGATAACATTAGAATACATGTTCTGATCAAGTTTCATGAAGATTGAACTATAAATGTGACTTTTAAAGTGTTAATATGGTTTTACTATAGCCATATAAGGAAAAATGCCCAACCCCCTAGTGGCCATGTTTTTCAACAAACCAAATCCACTTTCAAAATCATCCAAGATATCATAAAACATTTTTTACCTTACCAAGTTTCATGAAGATGAGACAATAAATGTGGTTTCAAGAGTGTTGACAAGTTTTTACTAAATCCATAAAAGGAAAAAGCCCGGCCTCCTGGCTGCCAGGTTTTTCAACCAAACAGACAGTTAGAGAACTTATCCAAGACAATAAATGTGGCATCAACAGTGCAAGCAAGGTTTAAACTATAGCCATAAAAGGATAAATGCCTTGCCCTACGGCGGCCATGTTTTTCAACCAACCAGAACCATTTTCAAACTCGTCCAAGATTTTATCAAGACAAATATTCTAATCAAGTTTCATAAAGATCAGAAATAAATTTGACCTCTAGAGTGTTAACAAGGTTTTATTATAGCCATATAAGGAAAAATGCCCTGTCTCTTGGTGGCCATGTTTTTCAACCAACTAGAGCCATTTTCAAGATATCATTGGGGAAAATCTTCTGACTAAGTTTCATGAAAATCGGACAATCCTTGTGGCCTCTGGAGTGTTAAAAAGATTTTACTACAGACACATAAGGAAAAATGCCCCGCCCCAACCAAGTTGGCCTCTAGAGTGTTAACAAGGCAAATGTTGACGCCGCATGATGCACAATCGACAAAGGCAATCACAAAAGCTCACCATGAGCACATTGTGCTCAGGTGAGCTAAAAAAATCCACTGATGTGGAAGAAATATGGAATCAATACACTTTACTAATGCTAAACATGTACTTACAAACTACACAGTACATATTTGTTTTTCTCAATATGTGAGCCTCACGACATTTCCCGCTTAGACTGGAGTTTCCTTTAGAAGAGGATTCCTTTTAAAAAAATCCAAAAAAGCTGAAAGTGTTGTCCTTCATAAGCTTGTGCGCACTGCACAGGCTTATCTAGGATGACACATTACGCAAATGCATTAAGCCCTATTTTCTAGAGCAAGGCTCATTTGTTTTTCTTAATATTTGTTTATGAACGCTATAGCAATGTATTTCTCCTACCTGCCAGGAGTTAAGGAGCCCCTCAAACAAAGTTAAGCCTCACATGTGCCTAAAAGTGTTGTCCCAGATTAGCCTTTGCAGTTTGCACAGGCTAATCAGGGCCGACACTTTCCACTCAAATTGAATTTTTCATTTTTAGGAAGTCTCTTCCAAAATTTAAATCCAGCCTAAGCAGAAAGTGTTGTGCCTGATAAGCCTGGGATGACACTTTACACACATGTATTAAGCCCTGTTTTCACAGAATTATGCACTTACACCTCTGGTAGCAGCCTCATTCCAGCAGTAGCCAGTATGTACAGCAGCGTCTCCTTGTGTTGTTCCTTGGGGATGTGGGAGGCAGCAAACTGTAGGAGAGGTTCCAGGTAGTCGCTAGCATTTTCTGGGCGGTCAGCAAATGTGTCCAATCCTGTCGAAGCAAAATAACAAGATTTGTATGCAAGTGGTCAATACAGATGAAGTGCGGTTTAAAAACAGCTAAATGTGATGACTTTTTAACCTTATTAGGCCTTTTGCATAGCAACCGTGATTTTGAAGTATGAAATATGCCAATGTGAGAATTCAAATATTAAATGATTATTGCTAAAGATTTCAATTGACTTAGAATATGAATAATTAGTTCTGTGGAATTTCTTGAATAATCAGGGTACGTATTTCATGTAATTGCAATATCAGACACATTAATGCAGTCTTAAATGAGTGCAATTTCAAGGTACTCCATTAGCAGGTGTCAATATTTTCACTTCTTGGATCTTTAATAATAATTACTGTACCGTACTTTCAGAAAATAGATATCAAACTGACACAATTTTTGTTAACTGAATACAATTATGAATGTATGCTCCACATAAAAAGGGCAAATTGTTTTACTCAATATGACACCATGACAGTGTTTTTTTCAAATGGGTTGTGATTGTAAGTTTCCGTATATGTGTGGATCAAATTATCTTCGCTGAATCACACTATATTGCCCAATTTTTAAATAATGCAAAATATGTTGGAAAAAATATATAAACACCACTCACCCTGAAGAATTATGCGTGAAATTTAAAAACATTCCGTCCTTAGCGCTAAGTCTAACGAAGCGTTGGCTCATTTATCAATGCATCACAAAAAAGAGGTGGCACAAATGATTAATTGCCTTGTCACGGCGGCAATAAAATTATTTAAAAAACACATACATTTGGGCAATGGCAGGATTGCAAAAACTGCAAAAAATTACCTTAATGAGCATACACAATTTAACAGTATCTTATCGGTAAAAATGTGTAAATAAGTAGCTAAGGCACAAACCTGGTGTGACTTTTTTCGCCACTGGCTGATTTGAATGGTCCTTTAGCTGCTGAATGTTCAGCAGGTCTTGGGGATCGCCTGAATGAGGCGGCCACACGTACACATAAACACGCGTCCCACTGCTACCACAATCCAGAACTATACCATAGTGCACTCTGGCTCCGTGGTTGAAATACTGTAAGTCCAGTTCTTTATTTCCGTAGTTCACGGTGGGTAAGAAATGTTTGGATGCAGGTGTTGTGTTGTTATCATTGTCACGCATCAGTGAAGCTGTGAAGAGGGTCACTAGGATGACAATGACTATAGCTGCTCCAACGAAGAATACCATATGGCGAAGAGTTAGCATGCTTTGAATGTTGCTCCATTGTGGAAGCCGGAGGTATATTCTGAAATAATTGGAAATGAATCTAAAATACATGTACTTCAAATAGTTTATGAAATACACAAAAATCAACTGAATTTAGGCATTTCCCTAGCAAGGTAATATTTTTGTAGTCAGAGCATTGTGTTCTTTGTCTGTACTGATGTTGTTTTGTTGGTTGTTGTTGTTAGTTTGTTTGTTCTATTCATTTTTTTTATTTTTTTTTGGCGGGGGGGGGGGGGCGGCCATAGTCTTAAATCAGAGAAACATAGGCCAAATTAAATGTGAAAATCTGGTTCAAATTGCTGATTTGAACATGCCTATTCAGCTTTGTTACAAATGTGAGGTATACCCCCATGTGCCGCATTGACACAAACTATTTTGCATGCTGTCTTCACATAACAAAACAAATTCTTTCGCATGACATGCCATCCAAACTTATGGCCATTTTTTTACTTTTGAACTCCGAGTGTGACCTAGACCTTGGAGTTATCGACATAATTCTTTCGCATGACACATCGTCCAATGATTGTGAACAAATGTACCAGGTATTTTTAAAATCATACAATAAATGACATAGTTATGGCCCGGACAAGATCATTTATGACCATTTTTGACCTTTGAACTCACAGTGTGACCTTGACGTTGCAGATATCCACGTAATTCTTTTGCGTGACACACCGACCAATGGTGAACAAAATTAATGTGCCAAATGATTTTCAAATCTCACAATGAATGACATAGTTATATATATGGCCTGGACAAGCTCATTTATGGCCATTTTTGACCTTTGAACTCAAAGTGTGACCTTGACCTTGGAAATATTGATGTAATTCTTTCGCGTGACACACCTTCCATTTATGGTGAACAAACATGCCAAATGATTTTAAAATCTCACAATGAATGACATAGTTATGGCCCGGACAAGCTCATTTATGGCAATTTTTTACCTTTGAACTCAAAGTGTGACCTTGACCTTGGAGATATTGACGTAATTCTTTCGCGCGACACACCGTCCAATGATGGTGAACAATTGTGCCAAGTGATTTTAAAATCTCACAATGAACGACATAGTTATTGCCCAGACAAGCTCATTTATGGCCATTTTTAATCTTTGAACTCAAAGTGTGACCTTGACCTTCGAGATAGTGACTTAATTCTTTCGCGCGACACACCGTCCCATGAATGTGAAAAAATTTGCCTAATGATTTTAAAATCTCACAATAAATGATAAAGTTATGGCCCGGACAAGCATTTGACCCTTGAACTCCAAGTGTGACCTTGACCTTGGAGATATCGACGTACTTTTTTCAAGCGACACACCGTCCCATGATGGTGTACCAACTTATTTTAAAATCTAACGATAAATGACATAGTTATGGTCCGGACAAACTTTCGGTTTAAAACACACTAAGTGACCCCTTGACCTAGCTTTTTGACCCGGCATGACCCATATTCAAACTTGACCTATACATCATCCAGATACAACTTGTGACCAAGTTTGGTGAAGATCGGATTAAATTTCGGGACATACCGACCGACCAACCGACCGACAAAGTGACTCCTATATAGCCCCCATTACCAATGGTAATGGGGTATAATTGTCACAATGAAGAACATAATTATGGCCCGGACAAGCTCGTTTGTGACCATTTTTGACCTTTGAACTTTAAGTGTGACCTTGACCTTGGAGATATCGACATAATTCTTTGGCGCAACACACCGTCCAATGATGGTGAACAAATTTGCCCCATGATTTTAAAGTCTCTCAATAAATGACAAAGTTATGGCCCAGACAAGTATTTGACCTTTGAACTCCGTGTGTGACCTTGACCTTTGAGATATCGACATACTTTTTTCACACAACACACCGTCCCATGATGGTGAACAAATGTACCAAGTCATTTTAAAATCTAACGATAAATGACATAGTTATGGTCCGGAAAAACTTTTAGTTTAAAACACACTAAGTGACCCGTGACCTATTTAAATCTCACAATGAATGACATAGTTATGGCCCAGACAAGATCATTTATTGCCATTTTTGACCTTTGAACAAAAAGTGTGACCCTGACCTTGGAGATATCGACATAATTCTTTAGCGCAACACACCGTCCAATGATGGTGATCAAATGTGCCAAATGATTTTAAAACCTCAATATGAACGACACAGTTATGGCCCAGACAAGCTCATTTATGGTCATTTTTGACATTTGAACTCAAAGTGTGACCTTGACCTTGGAGATATCAACGTAATTCGTTCGCGCGACACACCGTCCAATGATGGTGAACAAATTTGCCAAATGATTTTTAAATCTCAAAATGAACGACATAGTTATGGCCCTGACAAGCTCATTTATGGCCATTTTTAACCTTTGAACTCAAAGTGTGACCTTGACCATGGAGATATCGACGTATTTTTTTGGCGTGACAATGCACCGTCCAATGATGGTGAACAAATGTGCCAAATGATTTAAAATTTTCACAATGAACAACATAGTTATGGCCTGGACAAGCTCATTTATGATCATTGAACTCAAAGTGTGACCTTGACCTTTGAGATATCGACTTTATTCTTTCGCGCGACACACCTTCCAATGATGGTGAACAAATTTGCCAAATGATTTTAAAGTCTCT
Organism: Dreissena polymorpha; assembly: GCF_020536995.1. Classification (NCBI taxonomy): domain Eukaryota; kingdom Metazoa; phylum Mollusca; class Bivalvia; order Myida; family Dreissenidae; genus Dreissena; species Dreissena polymorpha. The sequence continues at coordinate 18,273,134 of NC_068368.1, read as the reverse complement.
CAATAAATGACAAAGTTATGGCCCGGACAAGCATTTGACTTTTGAACTCCGAGTGTGACCTTGACCTTTGAGATATCGACATACTTTTTTTCACACGACACACTGTCCCATGATGGTGAACAAATGTACCAAGTCATTTTAAAATCTAACAATAAATGACATAGTTATGGTCCGAACAAACTTTTAGTTTAAAACACACTAAGTGACCCCTTGACCTAGCTTTTTGACCCGGCATGACCCATATTCAAACTTGACCTAAACATCATCTAGATACAACTTCTGACCAAGTTTGGTGAAGATCGGATGAAATTTAGGGACAAACAGACAGACGAACGGACCGACAAAGGGACTCTTATATAGCCCCATTACCAATGGTAATGGGGGTATAAATATTAATGCTAGTAAACAGACAAAGAGTTAGTACAAGGATTGATTTGATTCTAAAACCGTAGGGCTTTTAAGACAATATATTAAATAAGGAGCTTAATTTTGTTTTTAAGAACCCCACTAAGTGACTTGTATTACAATATAAAGCAGCCGTCGTCCGAGAGGGCAACTTGGGCGATGTTTTCGCTGAGAGTTACATAACTTCGCTTTGTTCAAAGAGCTGGGAGAAATTAATTTTACCCTAAGCTTAAATCAATTTATTATCAAACAATACCTGAAAAGCAAACATAATTCATTTCTTCACACTCCTTAACAAGATGCGTTTGTGAAACACAATGACCCCCTATATGACGTTTGACTTTGAAGGATGACCTTGACCTTGACCCTTCACCACTCAAAATGTGCAGCTCCATGAGATACACATGCATTTCAAATATAAAATTGCTAGCTTCAATATTGCAGAAGTGACATTACATGAGCAATTTTGACCCATATATTTGACCTTGAAGGATGACCTCGACCTTGACCTTTCACCACTCAAAATGTGCAGCTCCATGAGATACACATGCTTGCCAAATATCAAGTTGCTATCTTCAATATTGCAAAAGTATTCATAAAATAAGCGATTTGGCCACATATATTTGACCTCTGACCTTGAAGGATGACCTTGACCTTTCATTACTCAAAATGTGCAGCTCCATGAGATACACATGCATGCCCAATATCAAGTTGCTATCTTCAAGATTGCAAAAGTATTCATAAAATAAGCGATTCAGGCCACATATATTTGACCTCTGACCTTGAAGGATGACCTTGACCTTTCACCACTCAAAATGTGCAGCTCCATGAGATACACATGCATGCCAAATATCAAGTTGCTATCTTCAATATTGCAAAAGTATTCATAAAATGAGCGATTTTGGCCACATATATTTGACCTCTGACCTTGAAGGATGACCTTGACCTTGACATTTCACCACTCAAAATGTGCAGCTCCATGTGATACACATGCATGCCAAATATCAAGTTGCTATATTCAATATAGCAAAAGTTATTGCAAAATGTTAAAGTTGGCGCAAACAGACCAACCAACCAACCAACAGACCAACCAACAGACCAACCAACAGACAGGGCAAAAACAATATGTCCCCCACTACTTTAGTGGGGGACATAAAAATACGATTAATCCAGGCAGCGCAGTAAAATGTCTCATATTTAGCACACATTCTATGCTATTTTAAGCTAATTAGCTAACATTAATGGTTAATCCAACAGTACATGCATTCTTCTGGTACATTCTGGTATTGATTGATGCCTTCTGAAATGGCCACATGATAATGGTTTTACAGGCTAACAGTTAAATTCCATTGAAATAGGCCCCAACTCAGCATTCACGTCAAAGCCCTTTGATGATCAGACCGACAGAATTGACTAGTGTGTAACAGCTTGCAGGATGACATCACACGCTGTTATTCAATTCCACAGGTGTGAATATAAGAGAATTGTGTTTATGATACAAGTAATGATAATGTGTATTTTATTTTTATTTGTTTTCTTTTTACTTTATGGTCAATTTATTTATACTGGGGATACCGCTTATCGGTGAATTAAGCCTTTGTCTTCAAATAATATAAAAAAATGTCGTAATAAATCCAAGAAAACACATCGGTTTGTTGTTATTTTATCCAGGTTGTGAAGAAATTGTGTCTGCAGGTTATGATATGATGGGACATTTTATCTCGATATTGGCTGGCTTCTGCTTATCATAGGACGCCATTTTGTTATGAAGAGTACTGCGTAACAGTTAGCCGCTTTCTAGATTACTTGCAGACGGTTCGGACCTGTCATTGGTGTTCTATATAAGAGTAATTGTTAGTTAAATAAAATACATTAAATTTTACCTTTTATTTCAGTAGTATGCATATTTTTATGTTTAATATATATGTAGAATATGTGCATTTTATAAAACATAACAAAATAAACTAAACACTAGTACATATTTCAAAAATGACAACAACTTAGCAATAACTTTGAACTTTCTAGTCCTCTAGTGTCAATATAGTTTTTACAATTTCACATCGACTTCTCTACAGATCAAATTTGATGATAGTGGGCAACTGAAAATAAAAGACATTAATTGGAAACACCCAGGAAAAATATACTATATATTATTTTATTTCAATTATATGGTATGAAGTTTGAGCAAGTAGTAGTACGCATAAGCATATGTAAAAATACAGCACTGTCTAACACGCGCATCACCATGCGACGTCATTTTACTGTAGCATGTTTCTATTCGGTGAAATACTTTCTCAATCCTTAACAAAACTTATGCAACTGGGCATGATTTAGCTAAAGAAACTTCAGCGAACAATTTATTTAGTATTGACAGATCTCGCCCTAGTCAAAAATCATAAAAAGCGACAACTACTGGTCATGTACGTAATTCCGGCCACTTTTGGGACTATTTAAGAAAAATCTTTAGTGTTAGGCAACTGGTTGAAACTAAACTTCACATATATAATCCTGGGTTCAAAACTCACCTAGCATGAAAATTTAAATAGAATTAGATCGGTGAATGTTACTTAATGAACAGAAAATGATGACATGTAAACTATCCATTTTCGTAGGTTAAATGTACCTAAAAAATCGGCCACTTTTCGGTTTGATCTGCAGATAAAATTACAAAGCAATATCTTTTGACAAATGTCCTCAATTTCAGAGTATTAATCAATGTTTATACTATTAATATTTTTGACTTGAAATTTAAAATAAATGCGAAATTATTACACCATTTACTCCCCCTACCTATTTTAATAAATATAAACAATGGGGAAACTGCTATTTCATTAAAAAATATTTGTTTTTAATGTGTTTAATAAATTTTTTCAAACATAGCTAAAAAAGTAAACACATTTTGTTTGAAAAGTTGACTTCAGTGTTGATTATTAGTAAACGCTTATATATAATATTTAAACATGTAATCTAGCAATATTCTTATAAAGGGAGGTAATTCATATATTAAAAATTTATATTTAGCTTCTAATTTGTATGTTTTGAATATAAGTTTTTGTACAATAAATTGGTAAAACTTGGATTAAAGTTTATTAGATAAAATAAAAATAATTTTATCAAATATATTTGTTTCTTATATGATTATAATTGTTGCAACATATGATGTCATCACTTTCCCCATGAGCCAAATATTTCCTGCTATATTTGTGACATTTTAACACAAAAGTTTACGGTGATATGGTTCTTACATTTGCAAAATATTGCGAGTGGGGATGGTTTTCATGTTGATTTTTCTAAATAAAAACAAAATATGTGCGTCAAGATCATGAAAATGATTTTACACAGGTGGCCGATTTTTTACGTACAGGCCGGAATTACGTACATGACCAGTATGCACGATTTTGACACTGATATTGTACATGTATTTTGTTATGAACAAGAACATACTTAGCCATAGACAGGCCATTTAACGGTTATTTATTGTTATAATAAAGTGGGAAAAACTTGCAAACATTTGGCACAGGAATTACTAAGGAGTTATGGGGCAGATATCATGCATGTTTTGGATTACATCGATATGTTGTATCTACCGAAACGCAGTACTAGCAGTATAACAATTAATATAGTTAAATGTGATTAAGTGAATGATACATATTTAAAGGGGCCTTTTCACAGATTTTGGCATTTTTTAACTTATTCATTAAATGCTTTATATCAATAAATGTAAACATTGGATCGTAAAAGCTCCAGTAAAAAATCAAGAATAAAATTAAAAAAAGGAAAAGAACATTGCCCGGACCAGGTTTCGAACCAGTGACCCCTGGAGTCCTGCCAGAGTCCTGAAGTAAAAACGCTTTAGCCTACTGAGCTATTCCGCCGAGTACATATACTTGAAGTATTTTATACCTTATATAAGCAATCTTCGTAGTTTCACAAAATTTAACGACAAAAACAGAACTCTCCAAATTATTCAATCGTTTCGCGTTGCAACGCTTTATAATTTTTAGGTTTTAAAATCGTCAAAAGATGCATATAATGGCTATATTAGACCATGGTAAATGTTCAGTATTACTGTTTCCTCACAAATATCATAACTAAAACGAAAATTTGCGAATCTGAAACAACTTTTTTCAATTTTGTCAATTTACCAAAGCGTGAAAAGATCCCTTTAAATGGTTAAAACATGCAAATAATTTCAATATATATATTTATCACCATCATGATTTTCGCTTGATTTCTCCTGACTTTTCATTTATCCCAGTCAAAAAAGAAGTAACTTCTCCCTAAAATTTGACTTAATGCCCACTTCTGTAGAGCCAATATGGTAGTATGTTTTAACAGAGTGGTGTCATATAAATGTGTAACAATAATTTTTATTTGTTCAAACTACATTTTGAACAAAATTTATTGACTTAAGATGCGTGTGTTTTTTCCTTGACTTTCACAATTACAAGAATTTTCGGATTGTATCCGAAATATGTCTTGATCCGAATATATATACAGGTAAGTAAACATGAAAATATACTACATTTGGTAATATAATTAATGCTAAATAGTACATCAGTACCTTCCCATACGATCAGATTATTGATTCCGTTTATCATCTATTGCTTAAGAAGAGTAATAATGGATAATTATTTAGTTTTCATAGTTGTTTCTGTTGACGTATGACAAAGCTCCGGCTGGTTGGAGTGCTCTGTCCCTGACTGTTGTTATCGTGTCTACTTAAAATGTGTCATCCTTGTAAGTTGCGATCTGTTTAACTTCGCGCTGGGGCTAACTCTGAACGACTCCATAGTATTTACACCTTTATTGTTTATATTAAGCTATTTGAGAAAATAATTAGCACGAATTATTCAATTGTTATTTTATATTGTAGATGTTATATTATCAGTAATCAGTTTCGTACCGTTTTTGCTTCGCTCCAAACCATGTAATGTAAAATTCCTGAGTTCCAATTGGCGATTGATACAGGGTCTCCCAAATGATAAGCTGACACTCTTACTGCGTTTCCAAAGTTCTAGACATTTCATTGCTGTTTATAGTGACCTTATTTCAATAAACGCCTTCTCTTTATGTTTAAAGGGCCCTGGTTTTTTTTCCACTTTTTGGGAAGATAGCCCATGGCTTTGGAATTGGGAATTTAGACGGCATTTTCATGAAATTGGGGAAATAAATTCATTAGCCTTTTTTTCCACACAAAAAGTCCACTGATTAGGGAAATACTAAATTTGATATAACTCTTTATAATCATTGAAATTAAGAGAACAAAATCATATAATACTTTATTAGATGTAATTGAATTAAAATTGAGATAAAATACGCATTAGACTTCTTCAAAAAAAAAAAAAATATTTTTTTTTTTTGGAAATTCGGATATTTTTGCCACATTTTTGGAAAAAAGTATACTTTTTGAGATTGAGAACATAGCCGAATTTCGGCTATAAAATCGGGCCAAAAAAAAACCAGGGGCCAGATACACCCACTATGTAGTACATTGTGTCTTTGCAGCAGAATGTCACTTTAACTCTTACACAAGCTAAGACCCGTTAACTTATTCAAATGTTTACCTGGTTGCCATTTAAGGTCAGGGTCAGGACCTAGGGTTAAGGTCAACATCACACAATATACTTCATGTAAGGTCATACAATTCACATCAAGGGTCAAGGTTACACAAATGCTTCATGTAAGGTTGTACGCTAAACCCCTAAACTGACCAGCATTTTTTTCCAGAACTATGTATACATCTTTGTACTTAGAAAGTACAGGTTAGATAATTTGTGCTCCAACAAGGGAGAAGAGAGAGAGAGAGAGAGAGAGAGAGAGAGAGAGAGAGAGAGAGAGAGAGAGAGAGAGAGAGAGAGAGAGAGAGAGAGAGAGAGCAAAAGCAATTCACCAAACATTTCTTTAAATAAACTGCTGATAGCTGAACCTTTTCATGAAAGTTATAACATAAATTTTGTATCAACATTACCATTTTTTAAATTTAATTAATAATGTTTTTCAACTTACCATGTGGCCATCTTGAAAAATTGTACTATTGGTTATCATGATGTGGTAAATGTTGTTGTCTTTCAAAATAATTGCTTTTAATGTTAAAACAAACACAAAGAAACCAAAATTTGATTGTAGCCTTTTATAAATATTACCAAACAAAAGTAGAGTCTGCTTTGATATTATCTTTAGATGACAAACCTCACTGTAAACATTCATCATCTAATGTCTGTTATCTTATGCAAAAGTTGTGAATAATTGTTGCTAAAAATGTTATTTTGTGATTTTTGTTAAGCAAAATAATTTATAATTGATTACATTTTTAAAAGAAGGCAAACAATGTGTTTAATATTGAAAATTAAGCAAACCAATTTTAAAAAGATAAATAGAGAAGCTGTGAGAATACAGATACTGATTTGAATCTTAATCTTACATAGAAATTACCCTCACTCTGGGAAAACAGTTCTTAATACATCTGGGTACAGTGTGCACTAGCTAATAAAGTGATGACACTTTCCACCTTAACATGATTTTAGTTAAGAAGAGACTTCCATTAAAATAGCATAAAAGCAGGAAATGTCCTCCATGACAAGCCCTTGCAAACTGCAGTCTTACCTTGGATAACACTTTAGGCACATGCATTAAGCCCACTTTTCCCAGAGCAAGGCTCAAACGTTATGCTAATACAACAGCTTTGTGTAGAACCATCAATCTAGCTGTGCATGACCAGTTTAATCATTAAACATATTACACAACATATTGTCAATAAGATAATATTGACAGGTCAATTATGTCGAATTTCCAGGTAGATTGGATACTTTTTCAGCATCCAGACTGAAACCATGAATGCAGAAAGTTTAAGCCTATGTGAAAAGTTGATCCCGGCTGGCTATGTCCACCAGGGAGCCCAGTCCAGGAAGGGGCTGGAAAACAAGATTAAAGTTTTCCTGCAACATGTAAGTGAATGCTTTTGTAAATTAGTTATTATAATGCAAAAATATAGATTGTTTCCACTAAAAGATAATAAAAAAATGCAAAAATACATATCTTATAACCAAAACAAAGAAAATGTTGATATTTTTTAAACCCAATGAATGATGATGTCAATTACTTGTAACCAAATCAATCATAACACAATATATGCTAAAATAATGCAAATAAGTAATAACCAAATCAATTATCAATGACACATTTCATATACATAATAATTATGTTTTATCCTCATTGTGGCAATATAAATGAGCCATGCTCTGGGGAAAAGGGGTTTGCGTGAGTTTGTAAAGTGTTCTGCCTGATTAGCCTGTGCAGTTTGCAGAGGCTAATCAGGGACGATACATTCCCCTTTTATTGTATTTTTGTTTTTCATTGATTTTTTTTTAAAAGATGTGTCTTCTAAACGAAAATCCAGTCTAGATGCAGGCTGCAAAGGCTTATTGGGGATGACACTTTAATAAAGCCCCTTTTCCAGTGTGTGGCTCAAATCAAACTTTGTGCTATGGAGAATAACAGTGAATATGTTATAATTCTCAGAGGAAGCTCCCTGACACTGGGTGGAAGGACATTGAGATAGAGATGCTGCTGCACGATCTGGCCACGATGGACAGCAACAACTTCCCCGGCAACTGTGGTGTGGGGGAGAGGGAGGGACGTCTGCTGTCAGACATGGTCGCCAGAAGACATTTCCAGTAGGGGGGATGATTGTAACCCAGTTTTAAGCTCTACTTTTTATTTTATACACTACAGATCCACAATATACTGATCTGTTATTTCGCAATGTCGAATAAATCACCAGTGGGCAATATGTCCCAATTTTTCTAATCTTCTTTCATGTTCTGTTTTATCCCACATTCATAACTAAATCTAGTTTGGTCTAGATTTTTATACCTCCATTGTACATCACAAGATTTACAGGTTAACATCATTCTTAGTGTCGACTTTCACAAGGTTCTCTATTGATTTTGCTTGTAACTGCCAGCTGTCAATCAATTTCTTAGTTCCAACTATAAGTCTCATCTATATGTGGGCATCTGCATAATGCTTGTTTAAACATGCAACATCTCACCAAATGGCATTGTACAACATCTGTTAATAATGGAGTTATGGCCCTTTGTATCTTGAAAAAATTCTTTTTAACCAAGTTTTCCGAAGGAAAAAACTGGTTATTAGATTCGCGAATGTCGGCGGGCGGGCGGGTGGAACAAGCTTGTCCGGGCCATAACTTTGTCGTTCGTTGTGAGATTTAAAACTCATTTGGCACATTTGTTCACCATCATTAGACAGTGTGTCGCGCGAAGAATTACGTCGTTATCTCCAAGGTCAAGGTCACACTTTGAGTTCAAAGGTCAAAAATGGCCATAAATGAGCTTGTCCGGGCCATAACTATGTCATTCATTGTGAGATTTTAAAATCATTTGGCACATTTGTTCACCATCATGGAACGGTGTGTCACACAAAAGAATTACGTCAATATCTCCAAGGTCAAGGTCGCCATGACTAAAAATAGATTTATTTTGAAACAAATGAGGTTAATTATAAACAATCAGTTTAGTTTGAGTTGTCTCCCTTTATCAGACTTTTTCACATTGAAAACCTGGTTTTGTGACAATTTTGTCCCTTGTTTAATATAAGCTTAGAGCTTTATCTCCATTAACGCATGAGCCAGAGCCATGAAACTTGCCATAGTTGTTTTCAATCATCTGGGGGTGCTTCACATTCAACACCCATAATGCTAGGGGCTAAGGTCAAGGTCACACATTGAGGTCAAAGGCCACACATTTGATGAATTATTAATTATTTTATCATTCCTTTGCTATGCATCCAGGGATTCTGTGATAACTGTCCACAAGTGTTCTCAATTATCCAGCTAAGTGTCAAATATAAGATCTAGGTTGCTAGGGTCATGGTCAAAGTCACATATTTTGATTATATATGTCTTATTTGGTAAGGATTCTACCATACTAAAATGGATTCTCAAAATGTCCTGATGTAATTGTTCTCAATTATCTGGCAGTGCAAGACCTATGTGTTTTTGACCAAAGTCAAGGTCACACATCAAAGGTCACATATTTGTAGAAATATTTATTATTTAACCATTATTTTACTATGCATCAGTGGATTCTGTAATAACCTTCCATAATTCTTCTCAATCTTCTTTTTTGCTGTTTGTCATATGTAATATTCATATCTAGGGTTAAGGTCAAGGTTCATGTCTAGGGTTAAGGTCAACATCACACGATATACTTCATGTAAGGTCATACAATTCACATCAAGGGTCAAGGTTACACAAATGCTTCATGTAAGGTCGTACGCTAAACCCCTAAACTGACCAGCATTTTTTCCAGAACTATGTATACATCTTTGTACTTAGAAAGTACAGGTTAGATAATTTGTGCTCCAACAAGGGAGAACATATAGTCGCTGACTTGTCTGTCCATCCTTCTCTCATAATTGTATCAGGAGGAGGATATTGTTTTGGCGTTGTCCATCTGTCCTTTTATCTGGATGAGATTGTTTTTTGCGTTGTCTATCCGTAAATAACTTTAGTTTGGATGGAAGTCATTTGCTGTAATTTGGTGAAAAGGTAGCATACATGCAAACCTAGAAAAAGATTGCATTTTTGTCACATAAAGGAGACTGTTAACAACTATAGAAAAAATCCACTCAATATTTTGACTTTTTTAAGTCTTGTGTTGAAATGTGTATTGCTAGCATACATGAAGACTTAACTTAGGATTGCATTTGGTGCCAGTAAGGTCCATGTGAACCAGGTCACTTTTACTAAAATTAGGAAAACAGTTTTTTTCTCATTTAATAGTTTTGATGTAGGCATGGCATTTAAATTCCTGTGAAGGAAGCATGCATGCAGACCTTGTTTGGGATTTCAATTTACTATAAAAATTAAAATTAATAAATTGGTAGAGCGCTGAAAATCTATGTCTTGCAGTAAACTTAATTTTTAGTTTAATTTGAATATAACTATGTACCGGTAACTTGTACAGACAGTTATCATCAAATATGTTTTCACAGTCGTTAATTCAGGATACTGATAGAAAATGTGCATAACCCTTTTAAAGCGGTAGAATAGTCAAGCACGCTGTGGTGGGACAGCTTTTGTTATATTATATTATTTGGACTCTTTTATCCAGTCTCAACCATAATGTTCCATGTTTTGTATCTATGTTTTGGGACTCATTATGACAAGTATTCATTTTAATAACTCTTCTTTATTATGAGTATTTTTTTTGGTTATTATGTAATGTGTATTGAAATTGTTTAATGGAAACATAACTTAACTTTCAAAATTTTAGTTCTTCAATTAATGATGTATTGAACCTTTCTTTAGCTTGTCATTCTTTGTTATATAGATCAAAAGGGCTATTTATATAGATCAAAAAGGGCTATTATAATTAGCATATATAAAAGATCGGGGATGGAAATAAGCATGGGCATGTTTAGTGGTCCGTTATTTTTTTGTATCATCATAGTTTAGAAAACTCATTTAAAATGCATAACAGTGTGCAAGAAGTATTAAACAACTTGATGGTAGTTTATGATCCATGATAATACATATACACTGATCAAATCATAACAAAACCCTCCCACAGATCAATTATGATTTGCATGGTTTGTAGCCTGGCTCACGGCATTGGCCGGTCAGGGGACATAACTGCGGTCCAACCCAAGGCTGCGGGATCCAGTCTCCTAATGAAGCTGACCAACAGCCTGGCGTTGGATGTGATCAAACTCTCAGGTAACCTTGATGAAACTCTCAGGTAACCATGATCAAACGGTCAGGTAACGTTGGTACCAATGTAACAAACTTTTTTTTTAAATTCAATATAAGACATACAATGTATAGATCTTGAGGTAAAGTGTTTAATCCCTATAGAGAGTGTTTCAATTGTATTACTTGAAGATATATATCTTAGAATCTGGCTCAGAAATATCTCAAGAAGCCCAATTATTTCAATATATTCAGGTCTAAATAAACGGTTACAAAAAAGTTCCGTACATGCTACAAAAGAGAGGGTGTCAATCAGAGCTCCAGACAAGGATTTAGTCTAAAGGGTATTTTTACCCCCTGATATCATTTTTAAAGCGTATTTTACTCCTTTGTTTCAGCCATGAAGGGATTTAGGAATATTTAGGGGTATTTTCCATTGTCATAGAAAACTGACAAAGTAAATGGCGTGTTATGGTGTTAAATCTAGAAATATTATTATTTGTTATTAAAATTATTAAATGCAAACAGCATGAATTTAAAATGACGCTATGAACAGGCTTTCTTTAAAAATATTCCTGCAGGAGCTGCTGGTCGCTTAAGACATCCCTTTTTTGATCCACAAACATGATGGGCCGCCATTTTTATTTCAAGCTTATTTTGATTGACTTACTTTTGATTCAAAGGTTAACTTACACTAAAAACTCAACTGGACTATTGGTTAAACCTGTTACGTACTTTAATCAATTTAAATTACGTACCAAGATTTGTATTGCGCTTTGTTTTGGACGAGTTCGAAAATGATGCTGGTTGGTTGAAAAACATGGCCGCCAGGGGGCGGGGCATGGCTATAGTAAAACCTTGTTAACACTCTAGAGGCCATATTTATTTTCCGATCTTCATGAAAATTGCTCAGAAGATTTGTTACAATGATATCTTGGATGAGTTCAAAAATGGTAACCTTTGCTTGAAAAACATGGCTGCCAAGGGGCGGGGCATTTTTCCTTATATGGCTATATATGGCTATAGTAAAATCTTGTTAACACTCTAGAGGCCACATGTATTGTCCTATCTTCATGAAACTTGGTCAGAAGATTCATCCCAATAATATTTTGGACAAGTTGAAAATTATACAGGTTGGTTGAAAAACATGGCCGCCAGGGTGCGGGGCATTTTTCCTTATATGACTATAGTAAAACCTTGTTAACACTCTAGAGGCCACATTTATTTTCCGATCTTCATGAAACTTGGTCAGAAGATTTGTCCCAATGATATCTTGGATGATTTAGAAAATGGTAGCGTTTGCTTGGAAAACATGGCTGCCAAGGGGCAGGGCATTTTTCCTTATATGGCTATAAATGGCTATAGTAAAATCTTGTTAACACTCTAGAGGCCACATTTCACATTTATAGTCCGATCTTCATGAAACTCGGTCAGAAGATTCATCCCAATAATATCTTGGACGAGTTGAAAATTATGCAGGTTGGTTGAAAAACATGGCCGCCAGGGTGCGGGGCATTTTTCCTTATATGACTATAGTAATACCTTTTTAACACTCTAGAGGCCACATTTATTTTCCGATCTTCATGAAACTTGGTCAGAAGATTTGTCCCAATGATATCTTGGATGATTTAGAAAATGGTAGCGTTTGCTTGGAAAACATGGCTGCCAAGGTGCGGGGAATTTTTCCTTATATGGCTATAGTAAAATCTTGTTAACACTCTAGAGGCCACATTTATAGTCCAATCTTCATGAAACTCGGTCAGAAGATTCATCCCAATAATATCTTGGACGAGTTTGAAAATGATGCCGGTTGGTTAAAAAACATGGCCACCACAGGGGCGGGGCATTTTTCCTTATATGGCTATAGTAAAACCTTCTTAACACTCTAGAGGTCACATTTATTTTCCGATCATCGTAAAACTGGGTCAGAAGATTTGTCTCAATGATATCGTGGATGAGTTTGAAAATGGTTTTGGTTGCTAGTTTGCTTGAAAAACATGGCTTCCAAGGGGCGGGGCATTTTTCTTTATATGGCCATAGTAAAATCTTGTTAACACTCTAGAGGCCACATTTACTGTCCTATCTTCATGAAACTCGGTCAGAAGATTTGTCCCAATTATATCTTGTTATCTCAGGTGAGCGTCTTTGGGCCTTTCAGGCCCTCTTGTTTTATTTTTTCAATGCGTAAATACGCAGATATGCCTCTTATCTGGAGCTCTGGTGTCAATCTAATTCCTTCCCTGTAAACAGTCTCAAGTTTTTATATAAGCCCGATTCTTGGATGCAATAAAGCTACTGGTAATACAAATTAGCCTCATTCTAGGAAAACAGGGTTTTATGAATAAGCCTTAAGTGTCAACCCAGATTAGCCTGTGCCGTTCTTACAGGCTTACCAATGACAACACTTTCCGCTTTTATGGTATTTTTTTTATATTGAGTCTCTTCTAAATCAAAATCCAGTCTAGATAGAAAGTGTTGTCCCTGATTAGCCTGATAAATCTGGGACAACACTTTACGCACATGCATTAAACCCTATTTTCCCAGAGCTTGGCTCATATAAATAGGTACAACTAATCTAGTAACTGAAAAAAATGTTTCTCTGTTTTTCTGAAGTGCGGCTCAGTTAGGTGTGACCAAACAAGTAACTGTCCTACACATTGTTTTTCTTCTAGGGATCAGCAGTGTTGCCAGCTGTTTTGTGGTTCCCATGGCCACTGGTATGAGTCTGATGTTGTGCATGCTGGCCTTCCGTCTGCGCCGCCCCAACGCCCAGTACGTGATCTGGCCGAGGATTGACCAGAAGTCCTGCATCAAGAGCACGATCACTGCTGGTGAGGAATGTGCTCTGTGTTTAAAGCAGTTGTCTAATAATATGATTCAAGAAGAAACTGCAATATGTTTCAAATCAACATCTGATAGGTCTAATGAATTGAAAAAGCAAACCCAGTTAAATTGTGAGCCCATGAATCAGTACTGATAAGGTTTCCCTTGGCATAGGTGCATATGCATTTATTGAACGCTGCATCTTGTTTTATTTTGAGGTCACCATGTCAAAGGTCATATGGGCTTTAATTTAAAAAAATTGGTATCTTCCTGATATCTAGAGAATGCTTGACATACTATCATCTAAATTGATATGCTGGTCACATGGGAAAGAATAACTCTTATTGATTTTGTGATCATCAAGTCAAAGGTCAAGGTCACAGGACCATGCTAATTGATATGCTGGTTAGTCCTGATAAAGGACGAGTCTTAATGATCTTCAATTTAAGAGAAACAAGGTCAAGGTCACAGGATCATATTAATTTATATGCTTGTAAATCCTGATGAAGGATGATTCCTTATGATCTTCGATTTAAGAGAAATACGGTCAAGGTCACAAGGAAGATTTTACTGCAATTTTTTGAGGGGGCAGGAGGGGTGTAGGTTAAAAAAAAAGATTTTACACACATTGCTTGTTTAATATGTTTTTTTATGTGCACACTCATACAGGACTACAGCTGGTCGTAATAGAAAACACACTTGAAGGGGATGAGTTAAGAACTGATTTGGTTGCTATGGAAACAAAGATGAAAGAATTGGGACCTGAGAACATCATCTGTGTGATGACTACCACCAGCTGCTTTGCTCCTCGCGTACCAGATAGGTATGGTTCAAAACTGTGTGAATAAAATCTAAATACTTTAAAATTATGTAATAGTAAGTTCTAATTTTAAAAATGGCCTTACCTGCTTTGCTTCTTGTTTACTACATGTAGATCACGTTTGTTTTAACTGTGTGAACAAATTAAAATTATAATATTTAGTTCATATTTTATGTTCACCTGAGCATGAAACGCTCAAGTTCAGCTATTTTGGTCACTGAATTTCCAGCGTCATGCATTGTCCAATGTGTGGTGAGCCTCATCATTTTTTACCTCATTACCACTCCAGATTCCTAATTTTTCATCAAATCTTTGTGAAAATTCGTCAGGATGCTTATATCTATGGCTACTTTGAATATGGATTAAGTGCGTCAAATAAATGAAGGTCACTAAGTCATACCTTAGAAAAACCTTGTTACCACACTAAAGATAATATTTATGACTCAATCTTGATGAAACTTCATTAGAATATTTAATTAGAATATAGTTAGGCTGAGTTTGAATCTGGGTCCAAAAACTTGGTTACAAGGTCAGATCTTAGAAAAGCCTTGTTAACTATCTAGAAAAAACATTTATGACTCTAATTTGATGAAACCTTAGTACATGTATTGCCAAGATATTTTTATGTTTATCTTGTCTTATTATAGGATGTGTTCAAATCTCGGTAACATGCATCCAAACACTAGGTTGTCAGGTCAAATCATAGAAAAGACTTTTTAGCACTCTCAAGGCCACATTCATATGAAACTTAGTGAGAAAGGTTATTTTGGCAATACTGAGGCTGTACTTTAACCTGGGTCATGTACATAAAATATGTAGGTAAACAGGTCATAACTTTTAAAAACCGTGTTACCACTCTAGAGGCCACATTCATGACTCAAGCTAGAAGAAACATGGTAATTTATCTTGATAATATTTATGATGAGTTCAAATCTAGGTCATGGGCGTCCAGGTCAAGCCTAAGATAAACCTTTTTTACCATCCTAGAGTTTGCGCTTATGGTTCAATCATTTAGAAACTTGTCCAGAATGTTTATCTTTACAATTTTAACCCTTTGCATGCTGGGAAATTTGTTGTCTGCTAAAATGTCGTCTGCTGAATTTCTAAAATTATCATTTTCTTCGATTTTTTTCAAAGAATACTATCAGAAAAGCAAACAGTTTGGATCCAGATGAGACGCCACATTATGTGGCGTCTCATCTGGATCCAAACTGTTTGCACAGGCCTTCAAAATTCGGTTCCCGCACTGAAAGGGCAAGTTTGAATCTGGGCCAGAGCCATCATGGCCCTGTTGTTTTAAATGGCACTACCTGCTTTTCACATTAGGTACCCGTTTGGTAGGGTTCAAATGTATGTAATCTTCAATTTACAATTTGTTAATGCAAAATTCTGATTCTGATCTTATTCATTACATTGTTCAACTGCAGGGTCCAGTATGTGTGTGTAAATATATATAGAAAGAGCTTCATGCTGATATTCAGGGTTTAGTAATTTTTAAGTTCTGACATACTATAATTTGTCATAAAATTGATTTTACAGCCTTTTTTCCCGACCTCTGACTCAAGTAGGGCAGTTTTCATTCAATCACATTTTTGTAATGTTTAAACCCTATGATTTTCAAAGTCCAGGAAAGGTGGAATTGGTAACCTTACGGCTGTGGTACGACTGCAATACTGTTCACAAAATCAGTGAACAAGTAAAAAACCCACAAACCCCTTTAATGCAATGTTATAATGAACAGGTGTGAAATCCAGACCCGGATAAAGGTATATGAGATAATATGAGCCTTGTTCTGGGAAAACTGGACTTAATGCATGTGCATAAAGTGTCATTTAAGATTAGCCTGTGCATTCGGCAAAGGCTAATCAGGGACAAAACATTCCGCCTAATCTTGATTTAAGTTTAGAGGAAGTTTTCTTTAAATTACAAAATGCATAAGAGCAGAAAGTGTTGTCCCTGATTAGCCTGTGCTGACTGCACAGGCTAATCTGGAGTCACACTTAAAGCACATGCATTGAGTCTGGTTTCCATAGAGTGAGGCTCATACTAGTAATACAAAAATAACCCTGGTATCTCATTGTAGATTAGAAGAGGTGGGTCACCTTTGCAAAACGTACGACATTCCTCATCTTGTAAACAACGCCTATGGTCTACAGTCATCTAAATGCTGCCATCTCATCCAACAGGTAATTGCCTCTTACTTTATATGTTGAGCCGCCCTCTGTCGTGAAGTCTGCACTCTGTAAGCAGGGATGAAACTTTTCAATAAGACTTGATTTTTGGTTAAACAATTATTTTTTTATTCGGAAAATGTCGTTTCTGATAAGCCTATGAGAACTGCACAGGCTAATCTAGGATAGCACTTAACGCATATGCATTAAACCCAATCTTCCCTGAATATATAAGGCTAATTTCTATAATATATATAATTACTTAAATTATAACAAAAGCAACAAAATATTTTTCGATAACACTTTAAAGTAAGAAAGTTTTCAAATTAAACAAAAATGAAAAATGTAATTTTGGTATATAAATTGTGAAATAACATCACTATTTTTACAACTTGAAACCCTAAAAAAGATTGAAACATCGTTAAAAATCTAAAACAAACAGTCGAAAATAGGAAAACAATAAGTTTATATTTTTATACCCCCCTTCGAAGAAGAGGGGGTATATTGCTTTGCTCATGTCGGTCTGTCGGTCGGTCTGTCGGTCGGTCCGTCCACCAGGTGGTTGTCAGACGATAACTCAAGAACGCTTGGGCCTAGGATCATGAAACTTCATAGGTACATTGATCATGACTCGCAGATGACCCCTATTGATTTTGAGGTCACTAGGTCAAAGGTCAAGGTCACGGTGACCAGAAATAGTAAAATGGTTTTTGAATGATAACTCAAGAACGCATACGCCTAGGATCATGAAACTTCATGGGTAGATTGATCATGACTTGCAGATGACACCTATTGATTTTGAGGTCACTAGGTCAAAGGTCAAGGTCACGGTGACCCGAAATAGTAAAATGGTTTCCGGATGATAACTCAAGAACGCATACGCTTAGGATCATGAAACTTCATGGGTAGATTGATCATGACTCGCAGATGACCCCTATTGATTTTGAGGTCACAAGGTCAAAGGTCAAGGTCACGGTGACCCGAAATAGTAAAATGGTTTTCGGATGATAACTCAAGAACGCATACGCCTAGGATCAAAAAAACTTCATAGGTAGATTGATCATGACTTGCAGATGACCCCTATTGATTTTGAGGTCACAATGTCAAAGGTCAAGGTCACGGTGACCCGAAATAGTAAAATGATTTTTGGATGATAACTCAAGAACGCTTTTGCCTAGGATCATGACACTTCATAGGTACATTGATCGTGACCCGCAGATGACTCCTATTGATTTTCAGGTCACTAGGTCAAAGGTCAAGGTCACAGTGACAAAAATCGTATTCACACAATGGCTGCCACTACAACGGACAGCCCATATGGGGGGCATGCATGTTTTACAAACAGCCCTTGTTTTAATTTTAATATCACATTTTAACTCTATTGTCATAAGCAAAGGTTACTATTTTGCTTAAGGAAATAAAATTCAATATTAGATGGCAGTAATCAAATGAGCATCGATCTGGGAGGTTTGGTGTAATATATGAGCATATCATTCCATGTTAGCCAGTGTAGTCTGCACAGGCTAGTGTGAGTCCACTCTGTAGGCTTTAATGGAATTTGTATTTTAAAAGAAGTCTTGTCCTAACAAAAATCCAATTCAGGCGGAACATGTTGTTCCTGATAAACCTATGAAAACTGCTCAGGCTTATATGGAACAAGATTTTACGCACATGCATTAAGCCCAGTTTTTCCAGAATGTGTCTCAACTGTTTTCTATTAAAGGCATCAAGAACTGGGCGGGTGGATGCGTTTGTTCAGAGTCTGGACAAGAACTTCCAGGTTCCTGTGGGTGGCTGCCTCGTGGCAGGATTTGACAAAAACTTGGTCCAAGAGATCAGCAAAACTTACCCTGGTATGTAAGAGAAACTTGGATGAACTAACAGGCCTTGTGTTTGAGAACTGTTCTGGTAAACCTGGGCTTAATGCATGTGCATGAAGTGTCCTCCCAGAAAAGCCTGTGCTTAGCTTTCTCGGTGTAAACTGGATTTTCCTTAAGGCAAGAGTTCCTTCAACTGAAAAATAAAAAAAGCAGGAAGGTTCGTCCCTGAAAGCCTGTGCAGACTGCTTAATCTCCTTGTTGAGTAAGCTTTTCTAAAAATGGAAGGGCATACCTTATGCTTACACATGTATCTGGTACATGTATTTTCAAAATGTAATTAAACCAAATATATGAAAAATAGTGTAGAAATATTGTATGATATATTATGTTCACCTACTACAATATTAACACATTTTTGCACTCACTTTATTATTTATGCGAACTATTCCTTCCCTAACAACATATACCTGTGTTACTTCTTTTGCAATATTATCCTCGCTATCAGGGCTTTTATAGTCCCCTTCCACCATTGGAAAGACCCTTTCCCCCAACATAATTTCTTAAAATTTATGCAAATTTTTCAAGAATTTTAAGTTTACCTTGGAAATATTTTTCCCCTTTCTCAGTTTTGTCAAAAACATTTCCCCTAAAATTAAAGACCAGGCCCTTTCCAAATGTTAAGAAAAAAAGCACTTGCTATATTCATCCACTGATTCCTTACCTTGCACTATTTAGGTCGTGCCTCTGCCAGTCCCAGTCTAGACCTGTTCATCACGCTGCTCTCCCTTGGGGTTAGCGGCTACAAGCGCAGTCTGATCGACAGGAAGTTGATGTATGCCTACCTGCAAGAGGAACTGACCAAGTGCGCCAAGCGGAACAATCTTAGGGCTCTAGACATCTCACACAACCCGATTTCATGTGGTGAGAATTTGTTTTCTTGTTTCATGGCAATATTTTTTATTTTTACATCAATTTTAATGTAATACATTATGTTTATTTTGCATGTTAAATGTTATGTTTGCTTTTCATTATTCTGACATATTTATTTAACTTTCTAAAAGAACCTTTAATTGACACTTGCTAAAATTATAAGTTTGCATCTGATTTTCAACAAACTTTTCCAAATTTATAGCTTTAAAGTTTACATCTGATTTTTCCCAAACATCGCCAAAATTCATAGCTTGAAACTTGATGTCTGATTTTCATAAAACTTCACCAAAATTCATAGCTTGAAACTTCATGTCTGATTTTCATAAAACTTCACCAAAATTCATAGCTTGAAAGTTTATGTCTGATTTTCATAAAACTTCACCAAAATTCATAGCTTGAAAGTTTATGTCTGATTTTCATAAAACTTTACCAAAATTCATAGCTTGAAAATTATGTCTGATTTTCATAAAACTTCACAAAAATTCATAGCTTGAAAGTTTATGTCTGATTTTCATAAAACTTCACTAAAATTCATAGCTTGAAATTTTATATCTGATTTTCACAAAACTTCGCCAAAATTCAAAGCTAAAAAAAATGTAAATGTTTTGTAACTTACTAAATTTGCCTCTTGATATTAAAAGAGCATGGTTCTTCAAGAACTTGGCTTAATGCATGTGTGTAAAGAGTTATCTCAGATAAGCCCTTGCAGCCGCACCAGCTAATCAGGAGTGAAGCTTTCCACTGTTATTGTAATTTTTGTTTTCTGCATAGCAAAAAACCAGTTTATGCAGAAAATGTTGTCACAGATTAGCCTGTGCAGACTGCACAGAGTAAACTGGGATGACACTTTACACTTATGCATTTAGCCCAAGTTTCCCAGAGCATGGCTCATATGTCATGACCTATAGCAGGGATACTTGTTGTCATGACCTATAGCAGGGATACTTGTTGTCATGACCTATAGCAGGGATACTTGTTGTCATGACCTATAGCAGGGATACTTGTTGTCATGACCTAAAGCAGGGATACATGTTGTCATGACCTATAGCAGGGATACTTGTTGTCATGACCTATAGCAGGGATACTTGTTGTCATAACCTATAGCAGGGATACTTGTTGTCATGACCTATAGCAGGGATACTTGTTGTCATGACCTAAAGCAGGGATACATGTTGTCATGACCTATAGCAGGGATACTTGTTGTCATGACCTAAAGCAGGGATACATGTTGTCATGACCTATAGCAGGGATACTTGTTGTCATGACCTATAGCAGGGATACTTGTTGTCATGACCTATAGCAGGGATACTTGTTGTCATGACCTAAAGCAGGGTTACATGTTGTCATGACCTATAGCAGGGATACTTGTTGTCATGACCTATAGCAGGGATACTTGTTGTCATGACCTATAGCAGGGATACTTATTGTCATGACCTATAGCAGGGATACTTGTTGTCATGACCTAAAGCAGGGATACATGTTGTCATGACCTATAGCAGGGATACTTGTTGTCATGACCTAAAGCAGGGATACATGTTGTCATGACCTATAGCAGGGATACATGTTGTCATGACCTATAGCAGGGATACTTGTTGTCATGACCTATAGCAGGGATACTTGTTGTCATGACCTATAGCAGGGATACTTGTTGTCATGACCTAAAGCAGGGATACATGTTGTCATGACCTATAGCAGGGATACTTGTTGTCATGACCTATAGCAGGGATACTTGTTGTCATGACCTATAGCAGGGATACTTGTCAGCAAACAACACTTGTTCTGTTGATATTTGGAATTTAAGAAATTCAGCCATATCTACAAAATGTATGGAGCACGTACATTTAGCACTTGCAAATGCTCTATACAACGACAATGCATCATGTTATTTTATACATTACAGTGTTTATTGATGAAAGATATTTTTTTGCCATTCATGTAATTTACCTTTCCAAATGTGATATTATTTTTCCACAACTGACTGTTATGCTTGGGACATTTCAGCCATAAGTCTGCCTGAGTGTGATAATGTGACAGAAATTGGCTCGATGTTGTTCACAAGATGTGTTTCTGGAACAAGGTGAGGTGTATGTAATTATAGCTGCATGCATCAAAGTGTGATAACCCTTTTATTGGGAAAACTGGACTTTGTGCAAGTGTGTAAAATGGCATCCCAGATTAGTTAGACAACTGCACAGGCTAATATAGGGACCGTAAGGTGTCATCCTAGATTTATTAGACAACTACACAGGCTAATGAAGGGACCGTAAAGTGTCATCCCAGATTAGTTAGACAACTGCACAGGCTAATATAGGGACCGTAAAGTGTCATCCTAGATTTATTAGACAACTACACAGGCTAATGAAGGGACCGTAAAGTGTCATCCCAGATTAGTTAGACAACTGCACAGGCTAATGAAGGGACCGTAAAGTGTCATCCCAGATTAGTTAGACAACTGCACAGGCTAATGACGGGACGAAACTTTCCTTCTTTCTTGAATTGTTTGTTTTAAGGAAGTCTCTCCTAAAGGAAAATCCAGTCTAGGTGGAAAGTGTTGTCCCTGATTAGCCTGAATGGACTGCGCAGGCTAATCTGGTATCACCCTTTATGCTCATGCATTTAGCCCAGATTTTTTTATACAAACCAGGCTTTTATGTTCTGGGTTGCCCCTCGGAAATTGTGATGTGATCTTACCATGTTATAAGACAATTTTAATACCTTAATGATGAAATTTGGGATGTAATTCAATGTGTTTTTAGTCTATTTAGTTTACTTAGTTTCAAATCCATGGTTAACAATCAACAGATATCAACATTTCTCATGTAAAAGAGCTGTGTCTGTAGGAATTCAAGCAAAATTTAATATTTGTTTTCCATTTATTAACTATTGAAGATTAAGACTTAAGTGTGGGCTTAACGATATTGATAGTACGGTAAGTTAGCCCAATTGACTTTTCTCTCTTTTTTATAGAGTCATTGAGAAGTCGAACCAGGTAACAGATGTAAATGGAATAAAGTTCCTCAATTTTGGGGCGCATCACGACAGTTTCCCTTGCTCGTACATGACGGTAGCAGCAGCCGTAGGTGTGACAAAAGCTGACATTGACACTTTTATTATCCGATTTGAGCAGTGTCTTGCAAAGTTCCGAAAGTCACATGACATTCCAGCGACTGTTGCTGATAATGGGAAGATAAACGGGGATGTTTTGGGAAAGAAGGATGCACTTGATGGATTCCTAGATGTTGATCAGTCCATAGAGACTTTTGTGACGGGGGCTTTAGGGGATAGTATAGTGGGCAATGATCAGGATGATGATAACAGCTAGCTGACTTTCTTTGTTTTATTATCCCCCGCCATAGGCGAAGGGATATTGTTTTGGCGTTGTCTGTCCGTCCGTCCTTCCGTCCGTCTTTCCGTCCGTCCGTCCGGAGCCATATCTTGGAAGTGCTTTGGCGGATTTAATTGAAACTTGGTATGAGTATATATATGGATAAGAGAATGATGCACGCCAAATGGCATTGTACACCATCTGTTAATAACGCAATTATGGCCCTTTGTATCTTCATCAAATGACTTTTTGTGTGTCCGGAGCCATATCTTAGAAGTCCTTTGGCCGATTTCATTGAAACTTGGTATGAGTATATATATATGGATAAGAAGATGATGTACGCCAAATGGCATTGTACACCATTCAATAATAACAGAGTTATGGCCATTTGTATCTTGAAAAAATTCTTTTTTTAGTGTCAAATTTAACACTTTTGTGTCCAGAAGCATATTGGCGGGGGATATCAAGTCAACGAATTAGCTTGTTTAATCATGAATCAGTGTGAATTTTTAATGAAATTTAGCTATGCTCTGGGAAAACAGGGCTTAATGCCAGTGCCTAAAGTGTCGTCCTATATTAGCCATAGCAGTCTGCACAGAATAGTCAGGCTCAAAACTGTCCACTTTTATGGCATTTTTCATTAAAGGAAGTCTCCTTTTAGTGTAAATCCAGTTTAAGCAGAATGTGTCATTCCTGATTAGTCTGTTCTGTGTGGACTGCACAGGCTAATCTGGGACGACACTGTAAAAACATTCATTAAGCCCCTATTTCTCATAGCCCGACTCATATGTTATGAATTAAGTATGATTTTAGTCAGTCATATTGGTGACAATTATCGGAGAGATTGATATTTATTAGAAGTGCGCGTTTTGTATCAATTTGTTTTTGTATGTGATTACAATATTACAACAATATCAGGTTTGAGTATTAAAACTTCGTTGTTCTCCTGTTGTATCAGGCCCGTACACAGGCACTGGGCCCACGGGCCCGGGCCCCCCCCAGCTGGCTGTAGAGTTATGGTTTTTAGCTCACCTGATTGCTCAGGTGAGCTTTTCTGACCGGTCTTTGTCAGTCGTACGTCCGTCCGTCTGTCCATCCGTTAACATTTGCTCGTAAACACTCTAGAGGCCACATTTGTTGTCCCATCTTCATGAAACTTGGTCAGAAGCTTTGCCCCAATAAAATCTCAGCCGAGTTCGAAACTGGGTTGTGCCGGGTCAAAAATAGGTCACTAGGTCAAAATAAAAGAAAAACCTTGTAAACAAAGATGTCACATTTTATGTTCAATCGTCATGTAACTTTGTCAAAGTGTTTGTCTTAATGATATCTTGATTGAGTTCAAAAGTGGTTCCGGACTGTTGAAAAACATGGCCGCCAGTGGGCGGGGCAGTTTTCCTTATTTGGCTATAGAGAAACCTTGTAAACACTGTAGAAGTCACAAGTTTTCCCCAATCATCATGAAAGGTGGTCAAAACATTGATTTAATTGATTTCTCGGACGAGTTCGAAAATGGTTCAGATCGGTGAAAAAACATTGCCGCCAGTGGGCGGGGCATTTTTCTTTATATGTATATAGTGGCAGTTTTCCCTATTTGGCTATAGAGAAACCTTGTAAACACTCTAGAAGTGACAATTTTTGCCCAAATTATGAAAGTTAATCAAAACATTGGTTTTATTGATATCTTGGACAAGTTCGACAATGGTTCGGATCAGTGAAAAAACATGGCCGCCAGTGGGCGGGGCATTTTTCTCTATATGTATATAGTGAAAACATGTTAACACTTTAGAAGTCACATTTTTGGCCAAATTTTCATGAAATTTTGTCAGAACATTTGTTTTTTTGATACGAGAGTTGAGTTAAAAAATGGTTTTGGTCAAACCTTGTGATCGAACACTATGGAAGTTACATTTTTATGCCCCCCTTCGAAGAAGAGGGGGTATATTGTTTTGCTCATGTCGGTCCGTATGTATGTCCACCAGATGGTTTCCGAATGATAAGTCAAGAACGCTTAGGCCTAGGATTATGAAACTTCATAGGTACATTTATCATGACTCACAGATGACCAGTATTGATTTTGAGGTCACTAGGTCAAAGGTCAAGGTCACGGTGACCCGAAATAGTAAAATGGTTTCCGGATGATAACTCAAGAACGCTATCGCCTAGGATCATGAAACTTCATAGGTACATTGATTATGACTCGCAGATGACACCTATTGATTTTGAGGTCACTAGGTCAAAGGTCAAGGTCATGGTGATCCGAAATAGTAAAATGGTTTCTGGGTGATAACTCAAGAACGCTTATGCCTAGGATCATGAAACTTCATAGGTACATTGATCGTGACTCACAGATGACCCCTATTGATTTTCAGGTCACCAGATCAAAGGTCAAGGTCACGATGACCCGAAACAGTAAAATGGTTTCCGGATAGAAGCTCAAGAACGCTTATGCCTAAGAACATGAAAGTTCATAGGTACATTGATCATGACTTGCAGATGACCCCTATTGATTTTCAGGTCACTATGTCAAAGGTCAAGGTGACCCGAAATAGTAAAATGGTTTCCGGATGATAACTCAAGAACGCTTACTCTTACGATCATGAAACTTCATAGGTACATTGATCATGCTTTGCAGATGACCCCTATTGATTTTCAGGTCAGTAGGTCAAAGGTCAAGGTCACGGTGACTCAATTAGAAAAATGTTTTCCGGATGATAACTCAAGAACGCTTACGCCTAGGATCATGAAACTAGGTACATTGAGGTGACCCAAAATAGTAAAATTGTTATGCCCCCCTTCGAAGAAGAGGGGGTATATTGCTTTGCTCATGTCGGTCGGTCGGTCCGTCCGTCCACCAGGTGGTTGATAGACGATAACTCAAGAACGCTTGGGCCTAGGATCATGAAACTTCATAGGTACATTGATCATGACTTGCAGATGACCCCTATTGATTTTGAGGTCACTAGGTCAAAGGTCAAGGTCACAGTGACCCGAAATAGTAAAATGGTTTCCGGATGATAACTCAAGAACGCATACGCCTAGGATCATGAAACTTCATGGGTAAATTGATCATGACTCGCAGATGACCCCTATTGATTTTGAGGTCACTAGGTTGAAGGTCAAGGTCACGGTGACCCGAAATAGTAAAATGGTTTCCGGATGATAACTCAAGAACGCATACGCCTAGGATCATGAAACTTCATGGGTAGATTGATCATGACTCGCAGATGACCCCTATTGATTTTGAGGTCACTAGGTCAAAGGTCAAGGTCACGGTGACCAGAAATAGTAAAATGATTTTCGGATGATAACTCAAGAACGCATATGCCTAGAATCATGAAACTTTATAGGTAGATTGATCATGACTCGCAGATGACCCCTATTGATTTTCAGGTCACTAGGTCAAAGGTCAAGGTCACGGTGACCCGAAATAGTAAAATGATTTTCGGATGATAACTCAAGAACACATATGCCTAGGATCATGAAACTTCATAGGTAGATTGATCATGACTCGCAGATGACCCCTATTGATTTTGAGGTCACAAGGTCAAAGGTCAAGGTCACAGTGACCCGAAATAGTAAAATGCTTTTCGGATGATAACTCAAGAACGCTTTTGCCTAGGGTCATGACACTTCATAGGTACATTGATCCTGACTTTCAGATGACCCCTATTGATTTTCAGGTCACTAGGTCAAAGGTCAAGGTCACAGTGACAAAAGTCGTATTCACACAATGGCTGCCAGTACAACGGACAGCCCATATGGGGGGCATGCATGTTTTACAAATAGCCCTTGTTTTACTCAATCATGCTTATGCCTAGGATGATGAAACTTCATAGGTACATTGATCATGACTCTCAGATGACCCCTATTGATTTTCAGGTCACTAGGTCAAAGGTCAAGGTCACGGTGTTTCAACTAAGAAAAATGGTTTCCAGATGATAACTCAAGAAGGCCTATGCCTAGGGTCATGAAACTTCATAGGTACATTGATCATGACTTGCAGATGACCTGTATTGACTTTCAGGTCACTAGGTCAAGGTCACGGTTACTTGACACAGTAAAATGGTTTTTGGATGATAACTCAAGAAAGCTTACGCCTAGGATCACAAAACAATATAATGGTCAAGTTGATGGAATTTTCTTATTAAATCAATCAAAAATGGAATTTATCATGTAGATGTTTTGAACACCTTATAACTTTGTTATCCATCTGACATGTGTGCATTATAATCATTGCATCTTTTTAGCTCACCTGATTGCTCAGGTGAGCTTTTGTGACCGGTTTTTGTCCGTCCGTCTGTCCGTCCGTCCACATTTATTCGTAAACACTCTAGAGGCCACATTTATTGTCCGATCTTCATGAAACCTGGTCAGAAGCTTTGTCCCAATGAAATCTCGGTCGAGTTCGAAACTGGGTCGTGCCGGGTCAAAAACTAGGTCACTGGGTCAAAAAAAAGAAAAAACTTGTAAACACTGTAGAAGTCACATTTCATGCCCAATCTTCATGTAACTTTGTCAACATGTTTGTCTTAATAATATGTTGGTTGAGTTCAAAAGCGGTTCCGGTTTGTTGAAAAACATGGCTGCCGGTGGGCGGGGCAGTTTTCCTTATTTGGCTAGAGAGAAACCTTGTTAACACTCTAGAAGTCAAAATGTTTGCCCAATCATCATGAAAATTGGTCAAAACATTGGTTTTATTGATATCTCGTACGAGTTCGAAAATGGTCCAGATCGGTGAAAAAACATGGCCGCCAGTGGGCAGGGTATTTTTAGCTCACCTGAGCACAACGTGCTCATGGTGAGCTTTTGTGATCGCCTTTTGTCCGTCGTGCATCGCCCGTCGTGCGTTGTGCGTGGTCTACATTTTGCCTTGTGAACATTTTAGAGGCCACATTTATTTTCTGATCTTCATGAAAATTGGACAGAACATTTGTCCCATTGACAACTTGACTGAGTTCGAAACTGGGTCAGGCTGGGTCAAAAACTAGGTCACTAGGTAAAAAAAACAAAACCTTGTGAACACTGTAGAAGTCACATTTGATGCCCAATCTTCATGTAACATTGTCAAAATGTTTGTCTAAATGATCTGTTTGTTGAGTTCAAAAATGGTTCCGATCCGTTGAAAAATATGGCCGCCAGGGGGCGGGGCAGTATTCCTTATATGGCTATAAAGAAACCTTGTGAACACTCTAGAAGTCACAATTTTTGCCCAATCATCATGAAACTTGGTCAAAACATTGGTTTCATTGATATCTCGGACGAGTTCGAAAATGGTCCAGATCGGGGGAAAAACATGGTCGCCAGGGGGAGGGGCAGTTTTCCTTATATGGCTATATTAAAACCTTGTTAACACTCTAGAGGCCACATTTATTGTCCAATCTTCATGAAATTTGGTCAGAAGATTGGTCTGTATGATATCTTGGATGAGTTCGAAAATGGTTACGTTTGCTTGAAAAACATAGCTGCCAAGGGGCGGGGCATTTTTCCTTATATGGCTATATATGGCTATAGTAAAACCTTGTGAACACTCTAGAGGCCACATTTATTGTCCAATCTTCATGAAATTTGGTGAGAAGATTGGTCTCAATGATACATTGGATGAGTTCGAAAATGGTTACGTTTGCTTGAAAAACATGGCTGCCAAGGGGCGGGGCATTTTTCCTTAAATGGCTATAGTAAAATCTTGTTAACACTCTAGAATCCACATTTATTGTCCGATCTTCATGAAACTTGGTCAGAAGATTCATCCCAATAATATCTTGGACAAGTTAAAAAATGATGCCTGTTGGTTGGTTGCCCTAGAGGGCGGGGCATTTTTCCTTATAAGGCTATAGTAAAACCTTGTTAACACTCTAGAGGCCACATTTATTATCCGATCTTCATGAAACTTGGTCAGAAGATTTGTCCTTATGATATCTTGGATGAGTTCGGAAATGGTTTTGGTTGCTTAAAAAACATGGCCACCAGGGGGCGGGGCATTTTTTCTAATATGGCTATATATCATTCTTTTGTAAAACCTTGTTAACACTCTAGAGGCCACATTTATTGTCCGATCATCATGAACCTTGGTCAGATGATTTGTCCCGATGATATCTTGGATGAATTCGAAAATGGTTCCGGTTGGTGGAAAAACATGGCCGCCAAGGGGGCGTGGCATTTTTCCTTATATAGCTATAGTTAAACCTTGTTAACACTCTAGAAGCCGTATTTATTGTACGTTCATCATGAAACTTTGTCAGAAGATTTTTCCCAATGATATTTTGGACAAGTTCGAAAAGGGTTCCAGTTGCTTAAAAAACATGGGCACCAGTGGGCGGAGCATTTTTCCTTATATGGACTTATGAATCTTCATGAAACTTTGTCAGTGTATTTGTTTAAATGATATCTTGGATGTGTATGAAAATGGTTCTGGTCTAATGAAAAAGGGGGCTGCCAGGGTGTTCACTAGTCATGAAAGTTGGTAAGAACATTTTGTTCTAATGACATATTGGGCTGCACAGAACAGGTCAGTTCCTTTGAATCTCAGGTGAGCGACTTTGGGCCTTTCAGGCCCTCTTGTTTAATAATGGGCCTGCTGCATTTTTTTCTCACATGAAAGGGCCCACAGTACACTTCCCCGCATTACAAATGCGCAGATGTGTTTTATTTCCTCTGATACACAAGGGGATTAGCGCTAATTTACTCGACAGTGGAGATACGCCCTTAGGCTATGTTTTCTTATCACCTTGTACACACATCCCCGATCTGTCAATTATCCATTGGTCTTCACACAACTAAGCACAAAACACAACACGTTTTGCAATGGGCAAGGCTTGCGATCAGTTTATTGACAACACACATCCACGAATATTACATATTCGTATCATATAGCAATCAAGTACAATCGTAATACAACCTTGACAGGACAATTTTCGAACTATAAATTATATAACAAATTATAACTATAATGTGTATACATCACTTCTAGTATTGTGTCCTTAATTGGCGTTTTCATGGCCAGGGTAAAAACCAGAGATAAAATTTCATCAGAAGCCCAATGTAAAATAACTCTGGAAAACTGTACCTGAAAACAGCCAATATTAACATGTAACTAAACATTATGTAACACAAACATAACATGTCATTTGAGCCAATTTACTTCTAATGCGGTTCGAATTTAAAAAAGTAAAAGTTTACTGATCGAAGTCTAGCGTAGAACTGACCAAACAATGAACACCCCGTGCAAATTCCCGCCTATGTCCACCTGAGTGACCATCACTCACGTGACAACCACACGCATGAACGAACCGCACATATACCTGTTTTGTGCGGTGCGTTATGTTTAGACATACGTTCTGTGCTATACTCCGTAACGCACAGAACTGAAAATGCTCAATGCTTTATCTATCGATGGTTGGTGTAAAACTAAACACGTCTTTTGATTGACCAAGGAAAGATAAACAGCGAATGGATGGAACTGATACAGAAGGTCGTAGGTCTGAACGATAATAGAATTTTCTCTTCTCCTCTAGAGTCATACTTTATTATAAATTGCTGTGAAAACTGTGTTGTAGATGATAAAAAATTTATTATGAATTTACTTTGAAACTTGAGAGGAGGTTTGATTTCAAATGGAAAATACTAGTAGGTTCCAAGTGGGCATCAAACGTTTTACGAACGTTGCTGAAACGTAATATTTAGGTCGCAACGTCGGCAACAATTACCGAACGTTGCCATAACGTTGCATACAAAACAATACCAGGACGTTTCATCATAACGTTGCAAGGACGTTGCATTAGTAACCTCTTCCAAACGATTCTGCAACGTTGCACGCGAAACGTCGGTCGAACGTTTGAGAAGGATGTTGCAACAACGTTGCTTCTAGGTAATTGTGCACTCTTTTAGAGTCTGTAGTTTTTCTGCAATTTTCTCCGCTTGTTTTTTTACCCTTGAATTCAGTATCGCCGCTAGGTGGAATGCATACTTTTTTCTTTCTTTTTTCAAATAATTATTTTGCTTCAAGAAACAGTTCCTGCATTGCATCAATGAAAACATGATCGCTTGTAAATTTTAGAAATTCATTTTTTTAAAATTTTACAGATCAGTTGCTTAAACTTAAAAGATGCTTAAGATGAACTATAACTCAAAATCGCTGGATAAAATATATTGTTTATGTTGTGTTATGCATTAAAATGGTAAAATCTAGTTAAAAAGTTTCAACCAAAAATAAAGTCAACAAAATTTGATGAATCTTTCAAATGTCGCGGTGGTGTAGTGGATGTGGTGTCCGTCCAGCGAACGGGAGTTGGTAGGTTCGATTCCTTCTCGGGGGAGCGTTCTCATATTCTCCTACATACACACCAAATACTGGTTCTTTCTAGGAAATGGTCTCGACAGTGTCCATATCGTATTATAGAAAGAAGAAAAAACGTTGCTTTTTTTTTTTTTTTAATTTATAAAAAAATATATATATTTAAAAATACTGCGTTTGAATGCAACCTTAATACAACGTTGCAGCAACGTTTGGAAAAAAAAAACGTCAGGAAAACTTTCATATATACCATTGTGACAACTAAACTGCAACGTTTGAATGCAACCTAAGGCCTAAAAAAATAATGTTGTGGTTCTGGTAACATTGCCAAAATTTCTAGGTAGGGTAGGTCGATTGTTTTTTTCTCCAGACAAGATGCCTATTTTTAAAAGTCATTTTATGCTGATGGTTTTCACATAAAACCTCCATGTACACCATAGAAAAGTGTTCCCATGATTGTGTAGTGATCTTCTTTGTATATTTATCATTTTAACAACTCTTTTTTTCTAGCCAGGTGAGATTCAACCTATGATAAAAACCAACAGAACAACCACCATGTTCCGCCCAAAAACTAAGTTTAATACGGGTGTATGAACGTAATGAATGCAATTTGCTTAAAGAATATATCAATGTTATTAAATCGCGTAATTGAAAGATAAAAAAATCACTCTTTTACCCCACCCACTCACGATCGCATGAAACTTACCAAGTGCTGGGGGGGGGGGGGCGTATTGGCTGCACCCTCCATACATTATTTCAATACATTTATAGAGTGAAATGACGTTATTTGGTGCGATACGACTCTTCAAGAAAAAAACAGCAATGGCGTCATTGACAACGACATTTAAAAAAAATGTTTACCCTTTCCCGCATAGATACGCATAATTCCGTCTCGATAGATTCCGTATCAACCATACTTTCTATCTATTACTGCATATACTTACTTCTTTTTCCGTCGCTACTTATTACCCGATAATTCCGTATACACGTACTTCGCTTTTTATAGCCATTTGTTAATATTTGCTGATTAAAGTACGCATGTAAAAAAGTGTTTTTATAAGAGATCGAAATTATTGCTGTCGCATGTCAAGTTCCACGCATGAAAAGCATGCGTGTTGCAACAGACCAGGTGCTATAACTCAATATATACGTGCAATACAGTACGTGTAGTATTTTGTTATGAAAAATGTAAATCGGTATACATGCACACGATGAGAAAGTATTGACCCATTTAAACAATAGAAAAAAGTTTATTTACGGCTTAAACATTACAGAACATGGTACGTTCATTAAAATATTTGTGACGGGTTGTAGAGTATAGGAGTTACACGTTAAGGTCTGTTCATAAAATGAATAAACAATGAGATGGAAAAACATTAAATGGAGCATTTAATTTAAGGCGAAAAATATTAAATATCTTATTGTGGTTTGATTGAGAATTTAATACAATGCTCGTTGATACCAATACATTTATTATTGTACATTTATTATATTATTAGAATTATATTTTGGTTCATTTCTCGTTAGTCTCTTTTAAGCGCCAGTTTTGATATACGTTGATTTTTACATCTTTGTAATCATAGATAGAGTTTGTGTGAATCCAGTATAAAATTATGAGCGATTTTTAATCAGTGGCATTTTCGTCCTTGATGGGTTTTTTAACAAAATCTCACCACTGTTTACAAAGATAAATGACATGGGTATTTGCAGTTTTCGTGGCCAGTCGATTGGTCTACGTTTAAAGGCCGAGTTTAATGTAATGTGGCCGCAAGTAATATTAAATACGTTCAGAGAGAGAACAACTGAAGTGCCTTCAGCGCGTTGATTTTCTCAACAACATTACGACTGTCCAGCCTGTATCAGAAATGTTCTTGTTTTGATGTTATAATGGTCGTGGTTAAACATAATAAACTGTGTTATATAATAAATAAACCGTAGAAGTCTGTATACATCGATCGTTCGTGTACTTTATTACTTCATTTGTATTCTTTAATTATATGCAACAAATTACAACTCTAAGATACCATGATATTGAGTATGTTAAAATAATAAAATAAGCATGTGAATTACGCTTGACGTTTATAGGAACGTTAACAAATCGCTACGGTACGTTTATTAAGTGATTGCCTGAGTTGTGATAACTATTGAAATTAGCAAACAAAAGTATTGCCGCGCAGCGGGAACGAAATATGCGTCTTCCGGGAATGGAACCCGAATCGGCTGCTTGGAAGGTAACCATGCTAACCTTTACACCACCGACGCTCAATATCTAATGCAACTATACTCGTATGTTGATTTCGAACGTTAACGTTACATATCGGTATCGGGAACGTCAGCGTGTCAAATAGTACACCATATGTTTGTCGATTCCGGTCTAGAATATTTAAGTAAATTTATTACGTTCAACATAGCCGTGCAGTTAGTCATATAACGCATTAAACTTATTTTTAAATTTTGGTCATGATAACAAAAATTATGTCTGCAGTCAAAGTAAATGGGACGTTCGACTGACCAGCCTGTACTTTCCGCGATTTTTCTATGATGGGTGTAGATAGAAATCGCATATCTTGATTCAATCAACTTTCTTTGACATGGCTCGTTTGTATACCGTATTATTTCATTTTAATTTTTTACATTTATACACAACATAAAAAGACTCAGCTGCCGTGCTATTTTGCATTTAGTAAGTTAACCGCGGACCTGTAATAGTTTGCTTATATATTCTGCATACACAAGTATGTGCGTACAACGTTTGACGCGTATAGAAGCGAACTTAAGTTAGCTTTTTGTCGAAGTTGTTGAACTTATTGAAATAATTCAACATCATTTGTGAGAACAGACGATCAAACCAGCCTAGTCGGGAATTGAACCAGTATCGACTGAGTGAGTGCATGTAAACTTGTCAATGACGTTTGACTTTTAGTTAGGTGAACGTATCCGTACTTTCTACGGTACGTTTTAAGTTATTGTCTAAGTTGTTTTTATTATTGTAATAAACCAAATATTGTCGCAAAAGCGGAAAAAAATACGTCGGACGAGAATCGAACCCGGATCGGCTGCTTGGAAGGTAACCATGCTTACATTTACCCAACCTACGCTCAGTTTTCAAAATGATACTGTACCATAACCTTTCTTTCGTACGTTAACTAGACAAGAACATACGGCAGAGCTGTGCCGAACGTCTATAATCGGCCCGCTGCCGATATAACGTTGTGGGACGTTCGACTGTCCTGCATGTATCAAACGTGTGTTATTATGATAGTAATAGTGAAAAACCATGCATCGTAAGCAACTAACTTTTCCAGACTTTATACATCGATATTTTGTTAACTATATTATTTCCTTTCTTAAGATGTTTAAAAAGAGTGACAATCTTGGCCGTCGTGTTGTTTTGTATAATTTAAATTGACCAAAGTCCACAACAAACAAATCCAAAGTTAAATTATTAAAAAAGAAATCATGCGTGCATATACATTTATTACATTTTTGTTCGACGTTTAATAATATGTCGCACTCGACTGTACGTTAATTCCATGCATTAACGTGTCTAATCGGTATCACAAACATTGACGTTTAGGGTTTTTCAATTCCGGATTTAATTTATAGCATCCCCTTTTATCTAGCCATATAACGTAATAAATTGATATGTAACATGTCGGTATCAAACGTTACTTTTGCCTTTAAACACAGTTTTTTGGACGTTGTGCGTGTGCATGGTCTGAATGTCATTGTTAATCATCGCGCAACATATTGAATTAACTTTTTCAGGGCTTTTTTCCTTTTATTTAGATAACTTCCTTTTTTGTAAAAAGTATACAAATAAATACAATATTTGTCACCATGTGTTTTGTATAAAATAAGTAAATCCAAGACCACTTTAATACACGAATTTAAAGTGCAATGATCAAGAAAAGCAGTATGCGTGGTTATAAACAGTTAAATTACGATTGACGTTTATGGGAATGTAAAATAATCTGTTGCGCTTGACTGTACGTTTTATTTGACTGTCAAAGTTGAGGTAATTATTGAAATCAACAGACAAAAGTAATCAAAACAAAAAAACATGCGTCGGCAGAGAATCGAACCCGGATCGGCTGCTTGGAAGACAAGCGTGCTAAACAACCGACGCTCAACAGCTACATAGTAACTACTACGTAACTTTTATTTCGTACGTTAACGTGTCATATCGGTATAGTGAAAGTCAAAGAGTGAGCCTTGTATACCATGTTTTTTATCTCTTCATAATTACAATTAATAAAGTTCAGATATCATTTTTAGAAAATACCTCATTTTGAATCAAACAAATCAACTTATATCGAAAAATAATTTTACTGATTTTTTTCATTATCAAATATGTATATATATTTGATAGTGAATTTTGTTTTCAGAGTAATTGAATTGCCAACTGTGGAGCCGTCTATGACATTTTTTTGTTTCTTCCAATTTTAAAGGGATCTTTTCACGCTTTGGTAAATTGACAAAATTGAAAAAAGTTGTTTCAGATTCGCAAATTTTCGTTTTATTTATGATATTTGTGAGGAAACAGTAATACTGAACATTTACCATGGTCTAATATAGCCGTTATATGCATCTTTTGACGATTTTAAAACCTAAAAATATAAAGCGTTGCAACGCGAAACAATTGAATAATTTGGAGAGTTCTGTTTTTGTCGTTAAATTTTGTGAAACTACGAAGATTGCTTATATAAGGTATAAAATACTTCAAGTATATGTATTCGGCGGAATAGCTCAGTAGGCTAAAGCGTTTTTACTTCAGGACTCTGGCAGGACTCCAGGGGTCACTGGTTCGAAACCTGGTCCGGGCAATGTTCTTTTCCTTTTTTTAATTTTATTCTTGATTTTTTACTGGAGCTTTTACGATCCAATGTTTACATTTATCGATATAAAGCATTTAATGAATAAGTTAAAAAATGCCAAAATCTGTGAAAAGGCCCCTTTAAAGTTAAGATATCATTTCGAACAAAACCATGCAAAAAGCCATATAATCTAAATAAATTATTAGTACATATTCGATAGCAGTCTAGTATCATTTCAACGTTATTGGACATTGTACAATCCAGTCTTTAACATGTGTATGCTTGTTATGATGGTCATTATTTTTGAAATAATTATTGAAATCAACAAACAAAAGTATTGTAGTAACAGCGGCAAAAACATGCGTCGGCCGGGAATCGAACCCGGATCGGCTGCTTGGAAGGCAACCATGCTAACCTTTACACCACCGACGCTCAATATTTATAAAGTTACTCTATATTAACGTTGATTTCATACGTAAACTTGACGCATCAGTATTAGATACGTCAACGTGTCATCTATGTAAACCGTATGCTTGTTGAGCTGTGCATTTTTAACTCTATGACATTCTCCGGTATTTATCTTATTAGTAAATTTTCGATCCATACCGTTAGTTTTGTCTCTAATTAACCATATGAACGTTTGATTGTCTAGCCTGTAGTATACGTGTGTTTTTATGAGGTCGACAAACCAAACAATTAAAGCAAATGCGGAAAACGTGCGTGTAAGGCCATCATGCTAACCTTTACATCCCCTTGCTAAGTTTTGTATTGCTACTCCACCGTAAAGTTTATTTCGTACCTTAACGTGTAAAATCAGTATTACGAACGTAAGCGTTTTATGTTTTAAATTCCGGTCTACAATTCAGAATCCATTTCTTACAAAGTCATGCTGTAAGCAAAATAACTTATTATACTTACTAGTAATTTTTTTGTCAACAACATTACGAAACGTTCGCCCGTCCATCCTGTACCATACGTGATCTTGTTTTGATGTTATGATGGTCGTGGTTAAACATCATACATTGTGTTGCCATCCATTTTTGAAGTCTTTATACATCGATTGTTCGTGCATTTTTATGTTTATAGAAGCGCACTTAAGTACGCATTATGTCGAAGTTGTTGAAATTATTGAAAATAAATAAACATCAATTGTGAGAACAGATGATAAAACCAGCCTTGTCGGGAATCGAACCAAAATCGACTGCGTGCATGTAAACATGTGAATGACGTTTGACTTTTATTGGAACGTAAACTTATCAGTGCTTTCTTCAACCGGATCGGCTACTTCGGAAGGCAAGCATACTAAACTTTGCACCACCGTCGCTCACCAACTACACAGTAACTATACCGTAACCTTTATTTCGTACGCTAACGCGTCATATCGGTACAGAGAAAGTCAAAGAGTGAGCCTTGTATACCATGCTATCATCATATTATGATTTACAATATTTACAATATTAAAGTTTATATATCATTTCCAACATAGCCATACAATAAGTCATATAACGTACTAAAATATATTAGTAAATTTTCGATAGCATAACGTTAGTCTTGTCTATTATCAACGTTATGGGACATTTTACGATCCAGCCTGTACCATATGTGTGCGTTTACTGTACATAATGAACTTTTAGAAGCTTTATACCGTGAAAGATTGTTAAATAGTCAATGTCCTTTAAACGTATCCCAAATTGTACAATCATGGTCACCATATTGTTTCAGATTCGCAAATTTCGTTGTAGATATGATATTTGTGAGAAAATAGTAACATTGAACCTTTACAATGCTCTAAAATATCTATTATATGCATCTTTTGACGGTTAAAAAACAGGAAATTATGAAGCGTTGCAACGCTAAATGATCGAATAATTTGGAGAGTTCTGTCGTTTTCATAATAGATACTACGAGGATTGATCATATAAAGTATAAAATACATCTCTCCTTGTATGAGCACGGATGGTCGAGTGGTCTCAGCAATAGACTTTTACTCCAGGGGTCAGTTAATCGAGCCCAGTTGAGGTTTACTTTTTTTCTTTCATTAATTGTATTATCCCCCGTCATAGGCGGAAGGATAATGTTTTGGCGACGTCCGTCCGTCTTTCCGTCCGTCTTTCCGTCCGTCCGCCCGGAGCCATATCTTGGATGTGCTTTGGTTCATTTCATTGAAACTTGGTATGAGTATATATATATATATATATATATATATATATATATATATATATATATATATATATATATATATATATATATATATATATATATATATATATGGATAAGGGGATGATGCACGCAAAATGACATTGAACACCATCTGTTAATAACGGAGTTATGGCCCTTTGTATCTTGAAAAAAAAGCTTTTTAATATAAGCTTTGAGCTTTATCTCCATTAACACATGAGCCAGAGCCATGAAACTTGCCATAGTTGTTCTCAATCACTAGGGGTGCTTCACATTTAACACCCATAATCCTAGGGGCTAAGGTCAAGGTCACACATTGAGGTTAAAGGGTGTTGTCCATCCGTCCAGAAAACTTTTGTGTCCAGACGCATATTTGCGGGGGAATATCAATTCAACGAATTTGCTTGTTCTTGTTTTTTTTCTAGAGCTTTTTAGATCCAATGTTTACATTTATTAATATAAAGCATTTAATGACAAACTTCAATGACAAACTGCCGAAATCTGTTAAAAGGTCCCTTTTACATATGAATTATGTTCAACGTCAATAGGAACGTAAATTAATCTGTTGCGCTGCATCGTACATTTTATGTGACTGTCGAAGTTGTGGTTTTTATTGACAGCAAAAACATAAGTATTGTAGCAACTGCGGCAAAATAAAACAACATACGAAAAACGCTGTTGACGCCTCACGATCTTCATCAGCGGCCATTTTTTTATTTTCAGATGTTTTATTATGAACGGAAATGACGTCGTGCATTTTCGGCGTCAACGTTGTTTACGCGCCCTTTTATTATCGTTTATTCTTGCACGTTGATGCCATATGGTCGGTATGTCCTTAGTTTTGACTTCCACAATTGCTCCATGGTTTTGCGGTACTCGTCCGACCCGCTGAGTTTTTCGAGTCCCATTATTTGTAAATCATCCATGGAATGTCCGTCTGTGTAGAAATGTTCAGCTACCGGGTCACTGTGCTGTGTGCGAATACGCGACAGATTTAATAGATGTCGCTGGTACAGAGTTCCGCCGGTCTCTCCCACATACACGAACCTGCGACAGCGTACACAACATTGGATGATTTGCAATCAAAATTGTTTCTGACGCTGTACTTCCTGCCGCTGGGATCTGCGAAATATTCCGCCTTCATCATGTACGTGCAAATGGCAAATCTCTGCGCCCCACAGGGCCCGCACATATTGGGATTTCGGAAGAACATCCTATTGTGTTTTTGTCGCATATATCGAATATTGACTCATGAATTAAATACGTTGTATGTCTTGTTATTTGGCTCTATAAGAAATTATTTGTTAACTTTAATTTTTTAAATCGAAAGACACAAACCATGGCCTGCATAGCTCATTCGCTGACTTTAGCTCTACCGATATGACACGTCAAAGTATGAAATAAAAAATAAGGTAGAGTAGCGTCATATACATTGAGCGTCGGGGATGTAAAGGTTAGCATGGTTGCCTTACAAGCAGCGTATCCCGTTTAGAATCCCGACCGAAAGTAACCTAAGTCATCTAAACACCCGAATCCAGAGTGCATTTCTCTACAGAGAAATCAGGCGTGAATATTAACATATGAATTATGTTCAACGTCAATAGGAACGTAAATTAATCTGTTGCGTTCCATCGTGCGTTTATGTGACTGTCAAAGTTGTGGTATTTATTGACAGAAAAAAACACAAAAGTATTGTAGCAACGACGGAAAAAAAAACATACGTCGGCCGAGATCGAACCCGGATCGGCTGTTTGGAAGGCCACCATGCTAACCTTTACACCAACGACGCCCAACGTATATGACGCTACTCTACCATAACTGTTTTTTGGTACGTTAACGTGTCATATTGGTATAGAGAAAGTCAACGAGTGCGCCGAGTATATCATGTGTTTGTGTCTTCCGATCTGCAATATTAAAGTTAAGAAATGATTTCAAATATAGCCAAGAAA
Source organism: Dreissena polymorpha (assembly GCF_020536995.1). NCBI lineage: Eukaryota > Metazoa > Mollusca > Bivalvia > Myida > Dreissenidae > Dreissena > Dreissena polymorpha. The sequence continues at coordinate 18,232,892 of NC_068368.1, read as the reverse complement.
AAAGCCTTACCATTTATTTAATTTATTTGTTCAGTGAATTCATATGGAAAGCATAACGTTAGTCTAGTTCCGAATCAACGTTATGGGCATTGTACGATCCAACCTGTACCATATGTGTGCTCATTATGCTGGTCCTTGCTAATAATCGCGCATCTTTCTGTTATTAACTTTTGCGGGCGTTATACCACACCGTATTACGCGTCACGTCGATGGCAGAATGTTCCGTCGATGACAGATAGCTTTACTCGACCGCGTAAACAGGTAGGTTACAAATTCGTTCGATATAATTATATAAAGCAAGTAAGGCCAAAATCGTTGCAACGAACATATTGTCCATTGACTGAGGACGCCACCAGGTAATTTTGGACTCGTAGTTCAAGTTTTTAAAGAAATGTGAACGAGTTAAAAGTGACAGTTTCCAAAAAATCATGAAAAATGACTGATTTTTGTTGAAAATATCTCAAATTTGAAATAAATGACTTGATTTCGTGTTATACACATACGCATTTATCTCTTAGGGATACGTAAGCCAAATATCCGCCCTTTGAGTTGTTTAATGAACATGTTACAGGCGTCCAAACTGACCCCGTCGAAAAAAAACACTGTTTTGAACTCCGACAAGTCATATTAGTATACCAGTAAGTCCTGTAGGTCCGTGCATTATAACCATTACAATTTTTAAGTGAAAACAAAACAAAACACATAATCTGATTTAAAATTTAATGATAACAATTGTATTTCTAAGATGATAATTATCTAATATTGCTTTTATTGAACAAGTACGTTTAACAATATAAATACAAGTCAAACGTATTTTGATGGAGATAGTAAGTCATCTAGAGGTTTTGTTTTGTATGTTTTACTTGTAACTTATACGTATGATTATGTTATTTTTTGCATCGGGCGTTTCTTGTTAAGTCGTCTGGAAAGCCAGCGATAGAGGTAAAACTAAAAGTTTTGGACTCGAAAACACGCTGATAAAAATTAAAAAATTCTCAATTTATCTATATCGGTGGGTTTCCAGATGACTAAAGACGAGACGCTCAATGCAACGTATAGTAAAATAATTCGTTGAAGTAACAATTTAGATGTACAATCTAAACCTCTCTCACATTATACGTTTTCACAGACATGCCATTCTAACACAAACAACGATGTTTCTTACAACATACACGTAATTTTATATCTCAGAATTTTAAAGTCGCAGTATACGTTATATAGGAAAAATGACGAACCCGATAGTGTTTGATATGTAACAATAATGTTAAACTGTCCATATTCGACGTTTGTTTTGAGAATAATGTAACACAGTTGTAGCAGGGAGATTGCAGATTTTATGTTTTTGTTTACATGTTTTTACTGATACAGTTCTAAATAAAGTTTTATCAGATGAATTGTGATGTGTTGTTGAATATCTCCAAGACCTTTGCGGATATGGGCTAAAATCTTGGATTCGTCGCATGCATGAAATTGTCTCACGCCCCTTTGTCCATGCGCAAGTTGATCTGGAGCCGATATCTGTCCTTTCTTTCGTTTCTGCTTCTTGCGATTTCTTTCTGTAGTGTCAAAGAAGTGGTCTCTGAAAATTTATATAAGCTTTTCTATATAACAGGTATGGACAGTTACATGATAGCGATACATAGTTTATATTTTAATATCACTAAATATGATTCCAACTATCATTAAATATACATGTACTTATTCATTGTCATTGTTACATATCTTAGAACACATTAAGACGGAACATTCTGCCGGATAAATATCAATAATCCTTTGTTCAGTAGCCTTGACGACACGTTTTCTCATTCAGTTCCAGCTCCCTGTACTTAATGGTTAAAGATTCGTGGTGTTCTATGAGGTTGTGTACAGTGTCTTTGTGGACATCAAACTCAAGAGTCACAGTAATAACACCTGAACCTCTTCATGGTGACGGTTTTCTACAAAAAAAAAACACCCTCATTATATTATATTATAGCATCATTATATATATTATATAGGTATCATAATCAATTTTATTGAACATAGTATTCATACACTTACTGCATACATAACCTTCTTTTCTTAAGAATATATTACAAAGGACAGTTTCGCTTCTCAATTGTGTATAAAAGTACAAAAAGGAGAGAGAAATAAATAAAATTGTTATTTTGACAATCTGTCATCTACGTTAGCATTTTCTACAGCGTTTCTGCCATCAGCGGCATCATTTAAAATACATATCTGCCAACTACGGCACCAATATTTTTTCGACGGGGTCAGTTTGGACGCCTGTAACATGTTCATTAAACAACTCAAAGGGCGGATATTTGGCTTACGTATCCTTAAGGGATAAATGCGTAAGTATATAACACGAAATCAAGTCATTTATTTCAAACTTCAGATATTTTGAACAAAAAGCAGTCATGTTCAATGATTTTTCGGAAACTGTCACTTTTAACTCGTTCACATTTCTTTAAAAACTTGAACTACGAGTCCAAAATTACCTGGTGGCGTCCTCAGTCAATGGACAATATGTTCTTAGCAACGATTTTGGCCTTACTTGCTTTATATAATTATATCGAACGAATTTGTAACCTACCTGTTTACGCGGTCGAGTAAAGCTATCTGTCATCGACGGAACATTCTGCCATCGACGTGACGCGTAATACGGTGTGTATACCGTGATCCAAAATTCTACAATCTTGGCGAGCATGTTGTTTTATGTAATGTAAAGTAATTTAAGTCCACTAAACACGCGAATCTAAAGTTCAATTGTTTAGAGAGAAATCATACGTGCATATTAAAGGGGCATTTTCACAGATTTTGGCATGTATTGAAGTTTGTCATTAAATGCTTTATATTGTAAACATCAAAAAAGCTCCATTAAAATCAAGAATAATATTAAAGAAAAAAAAGTAACCCTCAACTGGGCTCGAACCACTGACCCCCGGAGTAGAAGTCTATCGCTTAGACCACTCGGCACTCCGTTTTCATACAATGAGTGATGTATTTTGTACTTTATATAAGAAATCATCGTAGTATCCCAAAATATAACGACAAAAAATAGAACTCTCCAAATTATTAAATCGTTTCTTGTTGCAACGCTTTATAATTTTCAGGTTGTTTAAATCGTCAAAAGATGCATATAATGGATATTTAGGAGCATGTTTAATGTTGAGTATTACCGTTTCCTCACAAATATCATTACTAAAACGAAAATTTTAGAATCTGAAACAATTAAATTTTTATTTTGCCAATTTACCAAAACGCGAAAAGGCCCTTTAACATATGAATTACGTTGGACGTCAAAATGAACGTAAACAAATCTGTTGCGCATTACAGTGTGTTTTATGCGACTGTCGAAATTGCAATAACAAATGAAAGCAACAAACATAAGTATTGTAGCAACAGCGGCAAAAACATGCGTCGGCCGGGAATCGAACACGGATCGGCTGCTTGGTAGGTAAACCATGCTAACCTTACACCACCGACTCTTACTATAAATGACATTTTTCTATTGCAGCCTTTATTTCTAACGTTAACGTGTCGTATCGTATTTTCTCTCATTTAATTTATCCTCAATTGTTCAATCATGGCCAACATGTTATTTTGTGTTATGAAAAGTAACTTAAGTCCACAAAATACGCGAGTTAAAAGTTCATTATCTTCATAGAAATCATGCGTACATGTTAACATATTAATTACGTTCAACGTCAGAAGGAACGCAAATTCATATGTTGCGTTTTACAGTAAGTTTCATGTGACTGTCGAAGTTGTGGTAATTACTTAAATAACCAAACGTATTTTATAAACAGCTTTTATTTTTTTTTGCGTCGGCCTGGAATCGAACCCGGATCGGCTTCTTGGAAGGCAACCATGTTGACCTTTACACCATCGACGCTCATTTACTAGAACGTTTTTCTACCGTAACCTTTATTTCATACGTTAACGTGTCATATTAGTATAGACAAAGTCAACAAATAAGTCGTGTATACCATGTTTTGTCTCTTCAGATCTACACATTTTAAAGTTAAGATATCATTTCTAACATGGTCATGTAATAAGCCGTATTTCACGTATAAGTAAATCTTAACAATTCATAACGTCAGTCTTGTTCAAGAGCATAAAGTTATGGGACATTATACAATCCATCCTGTACCATACTAGTATTTGTGCTTTTTTATGATGGTCATAGATAATCATCGCGCATCTTTCTGTCACAAACTTTTTTAGGCTTTATATATTGAAAGATTGTTAGACAGTTCATTTTCTTTCTTGTAATGAATCCAAAATTTTACAATTTTAGCCACCATGTTGTTCTATGTAATGAAAAGTAACCAAAGTCCACTAAACACAAAATCCAAAGTGCAATTCTCTACAGAGAAATCATGCGTGAATATGAACATATGAATTACTTTGACGTCAATAGGGACGAAAATTAAACTGTTGCGCCCCATCTTAAGTTTTATTTGACTGTCAACGTTGTGGTTATTATTTACATCAACAAACCAAATTATTGTTGAAACTGCGGCAGAAAACATGCGTCGGACGGGAATCGAATCTACTAAAGTTAAGATAATATTCCAAATATAGCCATGCAATAAGGCATAAAACGTATTGAATTTATTTGTAAATTTTCGATGCATAACGTTAGTCTAGTCTCTTGTCAACGTTACGGGACATTGCACAATCCAGCCACATTTACCATATGTTTTCTCGTTATGATAGTCGTTGCCTATCATCGCGCATCTTGCTGTAATAAACTTTTCCAGACTTTATACATTGATAAATGGTTAAATTGTTATTGTTCGTTCTTTAAATTTATCCATAATTATACATTCTTAACCTCCATGTTGTTGTGAGTAATGTAACTTAACCAAAGTCCCAAAACACACAAATCTAAATTGAAATTAGTTACAGCAAAAATCATGCGTGCATGTAAAATTATGAATTACGTTCGACGTCTAGAGGAACGTAAAATAATCCGTTACGATATACAGTACATTGTATGCGACAGTCGAAGTTGTGGTAATTATTGAAATAAACAAACAACAGTAGCAATTACGGTTATAAAAAAATGCGTCGGCCGTGAACCCTGATCGGCTGCTTGGAAGGCATCCATGCTAACCTTTACACAACCGACGCTCATGATAAAATTGCTATTGTAACGTGACGTTTATTTTGAACGTTGACGTTTCATATCGTTCAAGGCCAATAACGTTGATAAGAGACTAGACTAACGTTATGCTATCGAATATTAACTAATAAATTAAATACGTTGTATTGCTTGTTTTTGGATATACTAGAAATTATATCTTAATTATAATATTGTAGCTCTCAAGATGCAAAAACATGGTATGCACGGCTCACTCATTGACTTTTTCTATACCGATATGACACGTTAACGTTCAAAATAAAGGTTATGGTAGAGTAGCGTCATATATATTTAGCGTCGGTGGTGTAAAGGTTACCATGGTTACTTTCCAAGCAGCGTTTTCCGGTTAGATTCCCGGCCGAAAGTAATCCAAGTCCACGAAACACACGAATCCAAAGTCAAATTGTCTACACAGAAATTATGTGTGAATTTTAACATATGAAATATGTTCAACGTCAATAGGAACGTAAATTAATCTGTTGCGCTCCATCGTACGTTTTATGTGACTGTCGAAGTTTTGGCATTGTAGACAGTAGACACAAAAGTATAATGGCGGCAAAAAATGCGTCGGCCGGGAATCGAATCAGGATCGACTGCTTGGAAGGCAACCATTATAACCTTTAAACCACCGACGACGAATATATATGACGCTACTCTACGGCAACCGTTTTTTCGTACGTTGACGTGTCATATCGGTATAGAGAAAGTCAGAGACTGAGCCGTGTATACCATGTGTTTGTGTCATCCGAGATGCAGTTATTATTTCAAATATATCCAATAAAAAAGCAATACCATGTATTTAATTTATAAGTACATTTCGATAGCATATGTTAGTCTAGTTCCGAATCCACGTTGTAGGACATTGTACATTCCAGCCTCTTCCATATGTGTGCTCCTTATGATTGTCCTTTCTAATCACCCCCCCCCACATCTTTCTTTAATTAACTTTTTCGGGCGTTAAACCTTGATAGATTATTAAACAGTTAATGTCCTTTCTTTGAATTTATCCATAATTCTACAATCTTTCCGAGCATGTTATTTTGCTTAAAGTAAGTATCTCAAGTCCACTAAACACACAAATCCAGAGTTCAATTATCTAGAGAAAAATCATGCGTGCATATTAACATATGAATTACGTTCGACGTTAACTAAACTGTTGAGCATTACAGTGCGTTTTATGCGACTGTCGAAATTGCAATAATAATTGAAATTAACAAACACAAGAATTGTCTCAACAGCGGCAATAAAACATGCGTCGGTCGGGAATCGAACCCGGATCGGCTGCTTGGAAGGCAACCATGCTAACCTTTACACAACCGACGCTCATATTGATCTACTTTTACACGATTACGCACGTTAACGTTACATATCGGTATTGAGAACGTCAACGTGTCAAATATGTTTTGTCAATTCCGTGTACAATATTGAAGTTAATATATTGCGCAAAACAAAGCCATTGAGTTTGTCATATAACGTTTTTAACTTCATAGTTAATTCTCGAAAGCATTGCATAATGTCTGCAATTAGTTTTGAACATTGGACCAGCCAGCCTGTACTATACGCGTGTTTTTCTTATGATGGATGTAATTAAACATTACATGTCTTGTTGCAATCCACCGACGCTTACTAGCTACAACGTTACTCTACCGTAACCATTATGTCGTACGTTTACGTGTCATATCGGTTTAGAAAAAAATGAACGAGTGAGCGGTTAATATCATATTTAATCTCATCTTATGTACAATATTACAGTTAAGTTATAATTTCTAACAAAACCATGCAATAAAGACATATAATGTACTTAATTGTTTGGTAAATTTTCATATTTTCTATAGCATAATGTTTGTCATGTCTGTTATCAACGTAATGGGACATTTTTCTATCAAGCCTGTACCATATGTGTGCGTTTACTGTAATTAACTTGTCCAGGCTTTGTACCTTGAAAGATTGTCAACAAGTTAATTTCCTTTCTTTAAAAGTATCCCCAATTGTACAACCACGGCCACCATCTTTTTTATTTAAAACAAAATAAACCAAAGTCCACTTAAAACTCGATTCCAAAGTGCAAAAATATTGAGAGAAACAATGCGGGCATATTAACATTATATTAAATTTCGTCCAATCTCAATTGGAACGTCAATTAATCCGTTACACTCTACATAACGTTTAATATGACCGTCGATATTGTGGTATTATTGAAATCAACAAACCAATCTATCTTCGCTATTGAGGCAAATAACATGCAAATAGCATGCGTCGGCCGGTAATCGAACCCGGATCGGCAGCTTGGAAGGCAACCATTTTGACCTTTGCACCTCCGACGCTCACTATCAATGATGTTTTTCTATCGTACATTAGATTCATTGAAAGAAAGTAAATAACATATTTAACAATATACCAATGTATAAAGCCCGATAATTGTTAGTACAGCCAGATGCGCGTTCACTATCAATGAAGGAAGACACAAAATCATTTTATACACGGCTCAGTCGCTGACTTTCTTTTTACCGATATGACACGTCAACGTACATACTAAAGGTTACGGTAGTGTAGCGTCATATTTATTGAGCCTTGGCGGTGTAAAGGTTAGCATGGTTGCCTTCCAAGCAGCGTAACCCGGTTAGATTCCCGATCGAACGTAACCGAAGTCCACTAAACACCCGAATCCAAAGTGCAATTCTCTACAGAGAAATCATGCGTGAATATTAGCAAATAAATTATGTTCAACGTCAATAGAAACCTTAATTAATAAGTTGCGGTCCGTCGTACGTTTTATGTGACTGTCGAAGTTATGGTATCTATTTACAGCAAAAACAAAAGTATTGTAGCAACGGAGGCAAAACCATGCGTCGGCCGGGAATCAAACCAGGATCGGCTGCTTGGAAGAAAACCATGCTTACCTTTACACCGACGACGACAATATTGTCTACCATAACCGTTTCAGTTGTTCGCTTGCGAACAACTAAAATTAAGAGCAAGTTATTGCAAGCCAGTTTTGCTAATGACTTAAAACCTGATAACGGCCGCATCTGCGCCGAGAATTAATTCGCGGCGCTGTTTCAGTTCTTGAACTACAATCATTTACAAATTGACACATACTATGAACATTATGTCAAATGAAAAGATCGTATATGTTAAAAGTAAAAAAAATGTTTGAAGCTGTACGTATCGCGGAAGAGTAAGTTTATTAAAAAATAAAATAGTCCACTACGTTCTACGTCAGTCAAGTTGTATTTTTGCGAAGCACAGTTCATTCAAAATCTTAGGCTATTAATAGATCAGAGAAAATAAAACGATTGCTGATCAACAATGAGATTTTAATACACTATAATGCGTCTTTTGCGTAACCTCGTTGGTTGCTCTTGGCTGATTTCTGGTAGTACAGCGGGGTGGGGGGAGGGATCTTTTATGGCTGGGGAATGTGCAGAAGGACTTCTAATTGAACTTTGATATTCATTTTATACTTTTAAATGAATGAAATGAACTATTTAACAATCTGTCAAGGCATAAAGTCTGGAAAAGTTTATCACAGTAAACGCGCACATATGGAACAAGCTGGATAGTAAAATGTCCCATCACGTTTATAAGACAAATGACAAACGTAATGCTCTAGAAAATTTACCAACACATGAAGAACGTTATATCGCTTATTGCATGGCTATGTTAGAAATGATAACTAACCTGTAATATTATATATCAGATTAGATTAAAACAAGATACCCACAGCTCAATCGTTGATTTTCCCTATACCAATATAACACGTAAACGTACGACATAAAGGTTACGGTAGAGTTACGTTGTTGATAGTTAGCGTCAGTGGATTGCAACAAGATGTGTGATATTTTATTACGACTATCATAAAAACATGCTTATAGTACAGGCTGGCCACTCGAATGTCCAATACCGTTGATTGCAGACATATTGTAATGCTTTTGAAAATTGACTAATAAGTTAAATGCTTTATATGACTAACTCTTCAGTAATGTAGACGGAATAGACAAACATATAGTGTAAATATTTGACACGTTGATGTTTTCAATACCGATATGTAACGTTAACGCTCAAATCAAACGTAAAAGTAAAGTAACGTTATGCATAATGAGCGTCGGTGGTGTAAAGGTTAGCATGGTTGCCTTCCAAGCAGCCGATCCGGGTTCGATTCCCGGCCGACGCACGTTTTTGCCTCAATTTCGACATAGTTTGGTTTGTTGATTCAAATTATTACCAAAAACTTTGTCTGTCATTTAAAACGTAATGTAGAGCGCAACGGATTCATTGACGTTCCTATTTTCATCATTTTTTTTTACATGTTAAAGGGATCTTTTCACGCTTTGGTAAATTGACAAAATTGAAAAGTTGTTTCAGATTCGCAAATTTTCGTTTTAGTTTTGATAATTGTGAGGAAACAGTAATACTGAACATTTACCATGGTCTAATATAGCCATTATATGCATCTTTTGACGATTTTAAAACCTAAAAATTATAAAGCGTTGCAACGCGAAACGATTGAACGCTTCCGGCGTTCTAAGCCTCGCAACATAAGCTTCTCTGTATTCAACGCTAATCCTAGTATTCTATTTATCCCATTTGATTTTTTCAACGTGACATTTAACATAAATCGATCTAATAACCTTTAACAATAATTTTAATTCAGTCATAAAAGCGCTTAAAATCTAACAAATGTAACCATGCGTAGTGATATACATGTATTTGTTCTGGTACGCAAAATAGTCTTTAAAAATTCACAAACAAACTGTGAAACAAGCAAAAATATCACCATATGCCTACATTCAATTTTACGCAGTATGCGAATTTTAACACTTTACGACCGCGAAAAGAAGATTTTACTTTACTATAATTCATTTTATTTTCGAAAGAAAATGATCAAAATCCAATATGGCGGCGAATGCTCCTGACAAAATGCTGTCGATGTCAACATACATGTACACCATCGACGACCTAGTTCTGGCTACCATAACTTTAAATGTCGCTTTTTATGATTTTTGACTGGCGCGACTTTGTACAGGTCTGTCAATACTAAATAAACTGTACGCTGAAGTTTCTTTAGCTATCGAAGACCTTGACAATTTTGACGAGTAAACAGACAATTGCAGCGACTGACACTTTATTTGACAAAATATACAGGGGTCAGGGCAATACGTTTTCCGACTTCGGACGACGAATTTAAGGACGCGCAGAACGTGTTTTTATATAATGTTATGGGTATGCCGTGTGTGATCCGATGCATCAATGGCGCCCATGTTAAAATCATTTCCCCGAGAACAGGGAACGACAAAAGTACAATTTCAAAAATCAAAACACGTAAGAACTAGTATCTTACCTTTAATTATCCTTTAAAATCCATCTAATAATCCATTTAACTCAATAATTGACGATTTTGCATCTAGGGTCTTTAATAATTATTTTAGCATAGTTAAATAAAGACCCTTATGCCATTCTAACACTTTATTCAAATGGGTTTATGAACGCGATTAACTTTCTTCTTCGTCACACGCTACGTCATGTACTCTACATTACTGTTATGCAAATGAACCGGAGCAGTTTATCTAATAATAGCCGTTGGTAAACTCGGTTGCATTTGCAGATTTCTGCATACAAACATAATTATGTTTAAACTTGCACAATGTTTTATTTATCTATGGTAAATGCCCTTATTGTACGAGAAAATAATTTAATATATAAATACACAAAGAATGGAAAACATTCCAGTACACAACAGATAAATGAGTAGAAAATACCCGTGTACAAAATGGGACGTTCCCAATTCCAGTGTGGTGCTATTTTTACCATCTTATACTTTACACAGCTCTATGCCTAACGTGAATTAAATAGGAAAGCAAACATAGCAGATTATTCATGAACTGTGCGATATGTGTATGGCTTGTTGTACATTCTTAATATTTAAGGTAAATGTCAAAAGTATATGCTTTGGTTATAAACAATGCACATTACACGAAATAAGGAAAATGTGATCAATTGACAATTCAGATATGTCGACATACAGTACATGTAGAAAACATGTGAAATAAGTCGCGTTTATAATAAATCGTCAAAAAAATGGGGAAAATGACGCAATAAGTATGTCATTTTATGACGCCATCAATCAGCTGATTCATTATACGGATGGCGAAAAATGATGTCATATGACTAGATTTAAAGGTTGAAGGTCGTATAATTTTGAAGCTTTCTAGTAAGCCTTAAGTTTTGTCGACTTTGTTTCTTATGAAAAATCATTTAGTGCACAGGTGGTTAGCGTGTGGCTATGATATTAATTAGTGAAAACATCATTTTGAATGATAAATAATCATATTTTAACGAAAAATTAACTTTTCTGAAAAAAAAAATTTCACTATCAAATATATATATAACAAGGTATGCAACTCAAAATCACCCCAAAACGGGGTGCATCGCTTTGAACAGCCATATCTTCATCAATTGTGCAGCGATTTTCACGATCTCGGTCTTATTCAACGCAGAAATGAATTTCCTTTCTGGAAATGTATATGTCTTGCAATATTTTTACAAATGCTGGGTCAACTTTTAAGAAATAACACGATACACAACGCGCATGACCCAGTTGACAGTGATCATGTATTCTTTATGAATGAAATCTCCAGTCGTAAAGACACACCTCCGCATTGGACCAATGAAATCACTCGTATGTTTAAAATGTCAGTTAGTTGAAATGTATGTAAACAAAGGTTTCAAACGGCGCTGGACAGTTAGTCTTGATGCAGAATGTAACGACAAGAACGGTAATAATGTTTTTTCATACGTTTTATTGAATTATGGTATCGAACTACATGAACTTTGTAGGGAAGTTGCCCTTTACTCCGTGAAGATTTCAGTCTTAAAGACAGCATGATCACTGTCAACTGGGTCATGCGTGTTGTGTATCGTGTTATTTCTTAAAAGTTGACCCAGCATTTGTTAAAATATTGCAAGACATATACATTTCCAGAAAGGAAATTCATTTCTGCGTTGAATAAGACCGAGATCGTAAAAATCGCTGCAAAATTTATGAAGATATGGCTGTTCAAAGCGATGCATCCCGTTTTGGGCTGATTTTGAGTTGCATACCTTGTTATATATATATTTGATAGTGAAATATTTTTTTTTTCAGAAAAGTTAATTTTTCGTTATAATATGATTATTTATCATTCAAAATGATGTTTTCACTAATTAATATCATAGCCACACGCTAACCACCTGTGATTTAGTGGTAAAGTAAATATAAATAAAAAAAAATAACAAAACAAAAATCGTGTAATTTTATATTTTATTTCAACAGTTCTTTTGTTGAATATGACATATATATATTTTTTGCAACATATGCACATTTTCTTCTAATGGGTGACCTTAAAATTCGATCAATGAACCAAACAATATCGACCTAATTTTAGCGCATATCGCATGACGTCATTTAAAAAGTAGTCCGTGCACGCGACAGGTATATTCCACAGTGTTGAATACAAGCAAGTATATTCCACAACGTGTTATACCGTCAATGTCGCGCTGAAAATGGGATAAAGTGTAAATATTTGACACGTTGATGTTTTCAATACCGATATGTAACGTTAACGCTCAAATCAAACGTAAGAGTAAAGTAACGTTATGCATAATGAGCGTCGGTGGTGTAAAGGTTAGCATGGTTGCCTTCCAAGCAGCCGATCCGGGTTCGATTCCCGGCCGACGCACGTTTTTGCCTCAATTTCGACATAGTTTGGTTTGTTGATTCAAATTATTACCAAAAACTTTGTCTGTCATTTAAAACGTAATGTAGAGCGCAACGGATTCATTGACGTTCCTATTTTCATCATTTTTTTTTACATGTTAAAGAGATCTTTTCACGCTTTGGTAAATTGACAAAATTGAAAAAAGTTGTTTCAGATTCGCAAATTTTCGTTTTAGTTATGATAATTGTGAGGAAACAGTAATACTGAACATTTACCATGGTCTAATATAGCCATTATATGCATCTTTTGACGATTTTAAAACCTAAAAATTATAAAGCGTTGCAACGCGAAACGATTGAATAATTTGGAGAGTTCTGTTTTTGTCGTTAAATTTTGTGAAACTACGAAGATTGCTTATATAATGTATAAAATACGTGGAGTATGTGTACGCGGCGGAATAGCTCAGTAGGCTTAAGCGTTTTTACTTCAGGACTCTGGCAGGACTCCAGGGGTCACTGGTTCGAAACCTGCTCCGGGCAATGTTCTATTCCTTTTTTTTAATTTTATTCTTGATTTTTTACTGGAGCTTTTACGATCCAATGTTTACATTTATCAATATAAAGCATTTAATGAATAAGTTAAAAAATGCCAAAATCTGTGAAAAGGCCCCTTTAATATGCCCGCATGGTTTATCTCTGGATTATTGCATTTTGTAATCGTGTGTTTAGTGGACTTTGGTTTATCTTCATTACACACAATATAACGGTGGCCATTATTGTACAATATCTGATACTTTTAAATACATGGTATGATCTATTTCACAATATGTCAATGTATAAAGTCCGGGCATGTTAATTTCAGTAAACGCACACATATGGTACAGGCTGGATAGTAAAATGACCCATATTAATGATAAGAGATATGACAAACGCTATGCTATAGAAAATTGACCAACACATTAAGTACGTTATATGGCTTTTTGCATATCTATGTTTGAAATGATAACTAAACTTTACTATTGTATATCAGATGAGATAAAAACAATATATCCGCGGCATACTCGTTGATTTTCTCTATACCGATATTACTCGTTGACGTACTATTTAATTATCTATCAAGGTATAAAAGCCGGAAAATTTAACAACAGAAAGATGCGCGATGATTAGCAAGGACAGTCATAAGGAGCACACATATGGTAGAGGCTGGATTGTACAATGTCATATAACGTTGATTTGGAACTACATGTAGATTAACTTTATGCTTTCGGAATGTACAAATAAATTAAATAAATGGTATGGCTTTTTTGTTTGTTATATTGTGAATAATATCTTAACTTAAATATTGCAGATCGGAAGACACAAAAATTTGCTATACAAGGCTCACTCTTTGACTTTCTCTATACCGATATGACACGTTAACGTACGATTTTAAGGTTACGGAATAAAAATTCTATTGACAGTGAGCGTCGGTGCTGTAAAGGTTAGCATGGTTGCCTTCCAAGCAGCCGATCAGTGTTGTTTTCCCGGCCGACGCATATTTGTTGCCTCAATTGCGACGAAACTTGATGATTTTCAATAATTACCAAAACTTCGACCGTCAAATAAAACGTACTGTAGAGAGCAACAGATTAATTGAAGTATCTATAATCATCAAACGAAATGTATATGTTAAACATGCATTGTTTTTCTCTAGATTATTGCACTTTGGATTCGTTTGTTCAGAGGAGCTTGGTGTACAAAGTTAACATGGTGGACATGATTGTACAATTTTTAATACTTTAAAAAAAAGAAAATTAACTACATCTTGTATTTAAAAATATTTCAAGGTATAAAGCCTCGAAAAGTTTATTGTAGAAAACGGTAAAGTGGTCTCAGCAATAAACTTTTACTCCAGGGGTCAGTGGTTCGAACTCTGTTGAGGTTTACTTTTTTTCCTTTCTTTAATTTTATTCTTGTTTTAACTCGAGCTTTTTAGATCTAATGTTTACATATATCAGTATAAACCATTTAATGACAAACTTCAATGACAAACCGCTAAAATCTGTGAAAATGTCCCTTTGTCATATAAAAAGTTCAACGTCAATAGGAACGTTAATTAATCTGTTGCTCTCCATCGTACGTTTTATGTGACTGTTGAATTTGTGGTCATGGACAGCAAAAACAAAATTATTTTAGCAACTGCGGTAAAAAAAAAACATGCGTCGGCCGGGAATCGAACCCGGATCGGCTGCTTGGAAGGCAACCATGCTGACCTTTACACCACCGACGCTCATTGTCGATGATAATCTACCGTAACATATATTTCATACGTTAACGTGTCATATCGGTAAAGACAAAGTCAACGGGTGAGCCGTGTATACCAAATGTTTGTGTCTTCCGATCTGCATTATTAAAGTTAAGATATTATTTTAAATATAACCAACAAAAAAGCTATACCATTTATTTAAATTATGTCGTAAGCATAACGTTAGTCTAGTTCCCAATCAACGTTATAGGACATTGCACAATCTAGCTTGTACCATATGTGTGCTCCTTATGATTGTCCTTGCTAATCATCGCGCATCTTTCTTTAATTAATTTTTTCGGGCGTTATATAGATTATTAAACAGTTTATGTCATTTCCTCGAATTTATCCAAAATTCAACAAGAATTCAATAGGAACATAAACTAAGCTGTTTAGCATTACAGTGCGTTTTATACGCCTGTCGAAATTTCAATAATAATGAAATTTACAAACACAAGTATTGTCTCAACAGCGGTAATAAAGCATGCGTTGGCCGGGAATCGAACCCGGATCGGCTGCTTGGAAGGCAACCATACTAACCTTTACACCACCGTCGCCACTATACTATGCCGTGTGCTACGAACATCACACATCTTGTTGCAATCCACTGACGCTAACTAGCAAGAACGTAAATCTACCGTAACCTTAATGTCGTACGTTTACGTGTCATATCGGTATAGATAAATCAACGAGTGAGCCGCGGATATCTTGTTTTAAAGGGGCCTTTTCACGTTTTGGTAAATTGACAAAATAAAAAAATTGTTTCACATTCGGAAATTTTCGTTTAAGGTATGATATTTGTGAGGAAACAGTAATAGTGAACATTTTGCATGCTCTAAACTATCCATTATATGCATCTTTTGACGTTTTGAAAACCTGAAAATTATAAAGCGTTGCAACGTTTCAAGGATTTGAAAAAAACACACACATCTCGACCAGTGCTTTAAGACACACTCTTTATAAATATGAATGGGTTGTGTTCATTTCAAACTTGCGATATAAAAAGCTATAATATAATTTTGAAAACTGAGTTGCCACTAAGATTATACAATAGCGAACAACTTCAGTGCCTTCAGCGCCTTGATATATGAATGTCGAAGGTTTGGTAATTATTTAAATCAACAAACCAAACTATCGTCACATTTGAGGCAAAACATGCGTCGACCGGGAATCGAAACCGAATAAACCATGCTGACCTTTACGCCCCTACGCTCGCTATCAATGACGTTTTTCTATCGTAACCTTTATTTCGTAAATAAGTTGCATTAAAGGAAAGAAAATGACCTATTTAACAATCTACCGGTGTAAAAAAGCCCGGAAATTGTCAATATTATCAATAACCATCATAACGCGCACACATATGGTACAGGCTGGATTGTACAAGTCCCCTTACGTTGATAAGGGTCTAGACTAACGTTATGCTATAAATTAAAGGGGCCTTTTCACAGATTTTGGCATTTTTTTAACTTATTCATTAAATGCTTTATATTGATAAATGTAAACATTGGATCATAAAAGCTTCAGTAAAAAATCAAGAAAAAAATTAAAAAAAGGAAAAGAACATTGCCCGGAGCAGGTTTCGAACCAGTGACCCCTGGAGTCCTGCCAGAGTCCTGAAGTAAAAACGCTTTAGCCGACTGAGCTATTCCGCCGTGTATACATATTTGACGTATTTTATACCTTATATAAGCAATCTTCGTAATTTCACAAAATTTAACGACAAAAACAGAACTCTCCAAATTATTCAATCGTTTCGCGTTGCAACGCTTTATAATTTTTAGGTTTTAAAATCGTCAAAAGATGCATATAATGGCTATATTAGAGCATGGTTAATGTTCAGTATTACTGTTTCCTCACAAATATCATAACTAAAACGAAAACTTACGAATCTGAAACAACTTTTTTCAATTTTGTCAATTTACCAAAGCGTGAAAAGATCCCTTTAAATACGGTCTATGGCTTGTTTTTGGCTTTATTAGAAATAATATCTTGACATTAATATTGTATGTCGGAAGACACAAAAACATGGTATACGCGGCTCACTCGTTGACTTTCCCTCTACCGATATGACACGTCAATGCACAAAATAGCACGACAGTCGAAGTTGCGATAATTATTGAAATAAACAAACAAGCTATTGCGGCAAAACAACATGCGTCGGCCGGGAATCGAACCCGGATCGGCTGCTTGGAAGGCAACCATGCTAACCTTTACACCACCGACGCTCATGGTACAGATTGCTACTTTACTCTGCCGTTAATTTCGAACGTTAACGTTACATATCGGTATTGAGAATGTCAACGTGTCAAATATGTACACCATATGTTTGTCGGTTCCGTCTACAAAATTAAAGTTAATATATTGCGCAAAACATAAACGTGGAGTTATTCATATAACGTATTTAACTTATTAGTAAATTTTCGAAAGCATTACATAATGTCTGCAATCAACGGTATTGGACATTCGACTGGCCAGCATGTTCTATGCGCGTGTGTTTTATGATGGCCGTAATTAAATATCACACATATTGCTGCAATCCACCGCCGCTACAACGTTACTCTACCGTAACCTTTATGTCGTACGTTTACGTGTCATTTCGATATAGAGAAAATCAACGAGTTAGCCGTGGATATCTTGTTTTAATCATCTGATATACAATATTAAAGTTGAGTTATCATTTCTAACAAAGTCATGCAAAAAGACATATAACCTACCTAATTTGTTGGTAAATTCTCTAAAGCATAATGTTTGTCATGTTTCTTATCAACGTTATGGGACATTTTCCTTTCCAGCATGTACCATATGTGGGCGTTTACTGCAATTAACTTGTCCAGGCTTTTTACCTCGAAAGATTGTCAACAAGTTAATTTCCTTTCTTTAAAAGTATCAGAAATTGTACAATCATGTTTATTTTTTTTATGTAAAACAAAATAAACCAAAGTCCACTTAACATTCGATTCAAACGTGCAATAATCCAGAGAGAAACAATGCGGGCATATTGACATTATATTAAAGTTCGTCCAATCTCAATAGAAACGGCAATTTATCCGTTGCGCTATAACGTTTATATGACCGTCGATCTTTTGGTATTATTGAAATCAACAAACCAAACTATCTTCTCAATTGAGGCAAATAACATGCGTCGGCCGGGAATCGAACCCGGATCGGCTGCTTGGAAGGCTACCATGCTGACCTTTGCACAACCGATGCTCACTATCAATGACGTTTTTCTATCGTAACCTTTATTTCGTACAGTATATAAATTTCAAGAAAGAAAATAACATATTTAACAATCTACCAATCTATCAAACCCAGAAATCGTTAATACAGCCATATGCGCGTTGACTATCAATGACCATCATTACGAGCACACATATGGTACACGCTGAATAGTACAAGTCTCAAAACGTTGATAAGAGACTAGACTCACGTTATGCTATCGAATTTTTGCTTATAAATCAAGTTCGTTGTATGGCTTGTAAGTGGCTATATTAGAAATAATATCTGAACTTTAATATTATACGTCGAAAGACAAAAAATCATGGTATACGCGGCTCAGTCGCTGACTTTCTCTTTACCGATATGGCACGTCAACGTACATAATAAAGGTTACGGTAGTGCAGCGTCATATTTATTGAGCATCGGCGGTGTTAAGGTTAGCAGTGTTGCCTTACAAGCAGCGTATCCCGGATAGATTCCCGACCGAAAGTAACATAAGTCCACTAAACACCCGAATCCAAAGTGCAATTCTATACAGAGAAATCATGCGTGAATATTAAAATATTATGCTCAACGTCAATAGAAACCTTAATTAATAAGTTGCGCTCCATCGTACGTTTTATATGACTGTCGAAGTTGTGGTATTTATTGACTGCAAAAACAAAAGTATTGTAGTAACGGAGGCAAAAAACATTCGTCGGTCGGATATCGAACCAGGATCGGCTGCTTGGAAGACAACCATGCTAACCTTTACACCTCCGAACACACTATAGTCTACCATAATATCTAAGTATGAAATATCGCTTGCGAACAACTAAGATTAAGAGCAAGTTATTGCAAGCCAGTTTTGCTAATGACCCAAAACCTGAACACGGCCGCATCTGCGCCGAGAAATAATTCGCGGCGCTGTTTAAGTTCTTGAACTACAATCATTTACAAACTGACACATACTATGAATATTGAAAAGATCGTATATGTTAAAACTTAAAAGTAAAAAAATATACTGTCGCGGAAGAGTAAGTTTATTAAAAAAATAAAATAGTCCACTACGTTCTACGTCAGTCAAGTTGTATTTTTGCGAAGCACCGTTCATTCAAAATCTGACGCTATTAATAGATCAGAGAAAATAAAACGATTGCTGATCAACAATGAGATTTTAATACACTATAATGCGTCTTTTGCGTAACCTCGTTCATAGCTCTTGGCTGATTTCTGGTAGTACAGCGGGGGGGGGGGGGGGGTTTCTGATATGGCTGGGGAATGTGCAGAAGGACTTCCAATTGAACTTTGATATTCATACATACACGTTCGCAGATAAAGCTATTAGTTACCAACTTTAATTACAGCCGATTCTTTATTAGATCAACGGAAGAAAAACGGGAAAAAGCAAACAAATATTACAAGGAAACAGTTTTTTTTAATATTCATATGAATTCCATTTCATTTTTGTTTCATACTAAGTAAAACGCAATTCATTAAGAAAATTTGTGACAAACGGAACTTATTTATAAATTTTCGCTAAATCTCAACAGAAAACAGCTTAACTGTTTAGGTTGATCATTTTCGATATTATTGGCGTCGCACTAAAGTGCGGCGACTAGTATGTTATACGTTTTTTTCGCTTATGGGAGGAGAAGTTATTTTACGGATCAATGTATATATTTTTGTTGTCAGAATATCTTGCATAGTGGTGATAATTTGTGTAAATTAGTGTAAATAAGTACTGCATTTGTACCTTTTACATTTACTACAACATTTATTGCCAATAATGCAAAGCTAATTCTTTTAATTAATAACTGATCACAGGGACTGGGCAATTATAAAAGATCACAGGAACTGGGCAAATACGCGAACCGTTGGAACTTTCTGGGTTTGTATAAAAACAAAACTTCTTTGTTCCACTATCCTAGCAACCACCTAGTTACTAATAAAGGCGCTATAGAGCGCGAAGCGCGACACGTATTATTAATTGTAATAATGAGTATTGATAAAGGAAGCAGCCGCTTATCAATGAGGAGCACCATCACAGCACCCCAGTCTCATTACTATCAAGTCCTCATACAGGTTTTTTGTTTTAAGAACCACATATAGAAGACCGCAGGCCTGACCCGTATCTTGCCAGTGGTATGGACCCTTTGGTATGGACCTTTAACCCCGCTCATATCCAGCGTTTAAGCTTCCGGGTTTACATTTAAACCGACTATTAATACCTTATTAATATCTTAGTTAGAAGGTAATTTTTCAAGCGGTTCCGTAGTGTAGTGGTTACACGCTCGCTTCACATGTGAAAGGCCCAAGGTTCGAGCCCCAGTAGAATCAAATTATTGTATTTGTGTTCTATGTTAACTTTTTGTTTTGATGTAGACATTTTAGTTTAAATAAAAATGCTGTTTTATTGTAACCATTTTTTGTTTTTATTATGCCCATGAAATATATGTGTGAGAGGGTGGGGGTTTCGCAAACACATTAAAACGTTTACAGTGTTTTCATATCAATTAGTACTCAACCCCTATCGTAAATGAGCAACGTAAGAATAAGTTCTGAATCATCTCCCCTTGAAGTTGAGAAAAATATTAAATTACGCTTACAGGATGAAACAGATTTTTTAAAACCTACACAGTT
Source organism: Dreissena polymorpha (assembly GCF_020536995.1). NCBI lineage: Eukaryota > Metazoa > Mollusca > Bivalvia > Myida > Dreissenidae > Dreissena > Dreissena polymorpha. Next base: position 18,211,937 of record NC_068368.1, on the reverse strand, counting down.
CTGTTCCATTAATGAAAACTGCACACGGATGCCAGTAAAAAAAAGGAAACCAATGTTAATAAAATGAACTATGAAATATTTGGGGGTTACAACACAAAATCATACATAATGGTTATTTGGGGTTATAACACAACATCATAGATAATGGTTATTTGGCGGTTATACCACAAAATCATAGATAATGGTTATAACAGTATGTTTTTCTATTTTGTTTAAAATAATCGACCAATATATTAATATTTACAGTAGAAAAAAAATCGTTCCATGTAACTTCATTGAGTGCCTTTTACACTGTAATTCCCGACGCCCTTTGATGCTTTGCATAAATACTTATCTTGTTGTGTTTTGATATACCGGTATATTTAAATAATACTTCGCATTTTTTCTCGGTACTAAATCTTCCGGGGAAAACAGAATGGCCTATCGATAAGACACGTTAACGTACGAAATAAAGGTTTCGGTATAAAAACGTTATTGAAAGTAAGCGTCGGTTGTGTAAAGGTCAGCATGGTTGCCTTCCAAGCAGCCGATCCGGGTTCGATTCCCGGCCGACGCATGTTTTTCCGCTGTAGCTTAATTACTTGTGTGTGTTGATTTCAATAATTAACACAACTTTGACAGACGCATAAAACGCACTGTTAAGCGCAACATTTTAATTAACGTTCCTTCTGACGTCGAACGTAATTCATATGTTAAAATTCACACATGCTATCATTGTAGAGAATTACACATTGGATTCGTGCGTTAAGTGGACTTTAGTGACTTAACATTACAAAAAACAACATGGCGGCCAACAATGTAAAATTTTGAATACATTAAAAGAAAGAAAATAAATTATTTAACAATCTGTCAGTGTATAAAGCCCATAAAGTTTATTGCAGCACGACGCGCGTTGATAAGCAATGACAAACATAACAAGGACACATATGGTACAGGCTGGATTGTACAATGTCACATAACGTTGATAGGAGACTAGACTAATGTTATGCTATCGAAAATTTACTTATAAATTAATAAGCTGTATCGCATATATAGTTTTTAAATATATGTTTTTAATATATTAGAAATAATATGTTAACTTTAATATTGCAGATATCGAAGACACAAAAACTTGGTATACACGACACAGTCGCTGACTTTCTCTATTCAGATATGACACGTTAACGTACGAAATAAAGGTAACGGTAGAAAAACGTCATTGATAGTGAGCGTCGGTGCTGTTAAGGCCAGCATGGTCACCTTCCAAGCAGCCGATCCGGGTTTTTTATTCCCGGCCGACGCATGTCTTTTTTTGTGCCGCTGTCGCTACAATACTTTTGTAAGTTGATGTCAATAATTATCACAACTTCGTCAGTCAAATAAAACGTACTGTAAAGCGCAACAGATTAATTTTCGTTCCTATTGACGTCGAACGTAATTCAAACGTTAATATTCACGCATGATTTCTCTGTAGAGAATTGCCCTTTGTAGCGTGTGTTTAGTGGAGTTTGGTTTATCTTTATTACACAAATCAACTTGGTGGCCATGATTATACAATGTGGGATACTTTTAAATGAATAAAATGAACTATTTAACAATCTGACAAGGTATAAAGCCTGGACAAGTTAATTACAGTAAACGCACACATATGGTACAGGCAGGAAAGGAAAATGTCCCATAACGTTGATAAGACACATGACAAACGTAATGCTTTAGACAATTTACCAACACATTAAGAACGTTATATGGCTTATTGCATGGCTATGTTAGAAATGATATCTAAAGTGTAATATTGTATATCAGATTAGATAAAAACAATATATTCACGGCTCACTCGTTGATTTTCTCTATACCGATATAACACGTAAACGAACGACATAAAGGTTCCGGTAGAGTAATAACGTTGTTGCTAGTTAGCGTCAGTGGATAATGGATTGCAACAAGATGTGTGATGTTTTATGACCACCATAAAATCGCGCTGGCCAGTCGAATTCCAATACCGTTGATTGCAGACACATTGTAATGCTTTTGAAAATTGACTAATAAGTTAAATGCTTTATATGACTTACTCCATGGCCATGTTTGGTGCAAAATATTTACTTCAATAGTGTAGACGGAATCGACAAACATATAGTGTACATATTTGACACGATGACGTTCTCAATACCGATAAGTAACGTTAACTCTCGAATTAATCCTAAGAATATAATACCAATATATTTACTTCAATAGTGTAGACGGAATCGACAAACATATAGTGTACATATTTGACACGATGACGTTCTCAATACCGATAAGTAATGTTAACTTTCGAATTAATCCTAAGAATATAATACCAATATATATCATTGCGTCGGTGGTGTAAAGGTTAGCATGGTTGCCTTCCGGCCGACGCACGTTTTTGCCTAAATTTCGACGAAAGTTTAGTTTGTTGAATTTAATTATTACCAAAACCTCGACTGTCATTTAAAACGTACTGTAGAGCGCAACGGATTAATTTACGTTCCTATTGACATCAAACGAAATTTATATGTTACTATGCATGCATGGTTTCCCTCTAGATTAGATTAGATCTTTAGATAACTAAAGTGTAATATTGTATATCAGATTAGATTAAAACAAGATACCCACGTCCCCGATATAACACGTAAACGTACGACATTAAGGTTACGGTACAGCTACGTTGTAGCTAGTGAGCGTCGGTGGATTGCAACAAGATGTGTGATGTTTTATAATGACCATCATAAAAACACGCGTATAGTATAGGCTGGCCAGTCGAATGTCCAAAACCGTTGATTGCAGCAGATACGTAGATAACAGAGATAAGCAGCTCGCCAAATATCGGAAAACTCTCGCACGTCACGGGTTTCGGCGAGATAAGCGCGCCATTATTACAATATGCAGAAGTTTGTCGGTTGCCACGGTAGTTAACACGCTTATCAACATTTCTGAAACACGATTTCGCGTTTCAGTTTTTGCTATTAGAAACACATAAACTGTTATGTAAGATTAAAATGAGAATGTATGCGGTATTATCACACAATTGTAATGTGTCAATTAAAATAAATCACATGCCGCATTGTTGAATTTAGCGATTTTATTCGCCTCCAGTTTGAAAAAACACACACCATGATATCCGGTATTAAATGATGGTCTTTGAAATACGATAAATTCAAATTCAGAAGCGATCAGAATCTTACGTCAAACAACTAATAATTGGTTGTTTTAGATTTTTGTTTTTCATTTTAATTGCAGTGTTTAAATTTGATAAATCTGACTACCATTTACGTGTAGTATTATTTGAATAAAGCTCTGAACAAATTCGTCTTCTTATGGAGAGCATCTATTCTTGGTCTGCTCTAATAGACTGTTTGTGTTCATTGTTCTCTTTAATAACCGCTAAATTCAATGCACGATTTTACCAGTTATAACATTACCACAGAGAGTATATGTATAGAATAGAAATCTTCAGACCCGTATACTGTGCCATTCTCCGTAATTAAGCATATCGATCCAGTTATAAAGTTACTTTTCTGTGTTTCTTCACCATGTCTATAACGGATTTTAATCTGGATTTACTACTAGGTATACCGATTATGATGAATATTGTGATAGTGAATTATGATGAGTATTGTGATAGTTAATTTGTTCAGGACTTTACTCAGTCAGTTGTGTATGAGTGCCAAGAATGCAAAGTTAATGAAAAGAACATATGGATTCCGTATGTTGTAAAAAGAGCATCATCTAAACTTGAAAAGTATGTCCTCTTATGTACATAATGATATAGTAAAAGGAATGTGTCCCGGCTTCTACAGAGGAGCCTATGCAACCATTTATCTGATAAAGTCTCTTCATAAACCTCTGTAGTAACAATTTTAGTTTGTGCAATTAAATAATGCATGAACATAGTTTTTACAGTTTAATGATATTTATCAAAACTTCATTACTCGTTGACAAATATATCAATACACCTGGCATAACAAAACTTACGCAATGTATAAACATAACACATATTAAGCAAGTTGTTGATATTACAAATAACATATTTGAAGAAAGCAACTAATATTCTGCAGTTATGCAGGCAACAAACATGATAGCATAAGAGCCATTATTGTATGAGGCAGGGTATTAATGTTTCTGAAGAAAAATCATAATCACATAAGAATGTTTCATCATGGAGATTAGACTACAGATGTGACTAAGAGTGTTGACATGTTTTTACTATTGCAATATACGGAAAAATGCCCTGTTGCCTGGCCATGTTTTTAAACCAACCGGGACCATTTTTGAACTTGTCCGAGATATCATTGGGACACATTTTTTTACCAAGTTTCGTGAAAAAGGGACAATAAATGTGATCTCTAGTTTTAAAAAGGTTTTTCTATAGCCATATATAGACATAAAAATTCCCCACCCCCTGGTATCAATTTTTTCAACCAACCGGAACCATTTTTGAACTTGCCCAAGATATAATTCTGACACGTCTTCTGACCAAGTTTTATGATGACGGACAATAAACCGGAACCATTTTTTAACTTGTCCAAGATATCATTGGGACAAAATTAATGATCTGACCAAATTTCATTAAGATTGGACATTAAATGTGGCCTCTACAGTGTTATCAATTCAAATTTTTACGCCGCATAACACACACCACACGACGGACAAAAGGCGATCACGAAAGCTCACCATTAGCACATTGTGCTCAGGTGAGCTAAAAGGCAAAAAGATAATTACTAGCCCACAAAAAATGGTCCTGGGCAACTTCCTAACCATGAACATACACAGTAGTGTGTACTGCTTCATTAACACATACTTTCATACTTAAATATGTTTTGTCATTGCTTTGGTATGAATGTAAACAGAGCATGTCCAGGTCTCTTGCGTGCGTATTGACAATATATGGCTTTGGATCACTTCGTTCAGTTTGGAACACTCAACCTGATAGACGCAGTGATCTCAACTTGACAGTCTCCAACGTCAGCTGAGTCTGGTTCTGTTGTTGACGATGACGAACCACAATGAGTTGCTTTGTCTTCATACATTGCGGTGTTGAGAGAAGTATCATCCCTCGTTATCAGTTATGGATTCATCCTCATCCAGCAAGAAACAATCGTCAAGTGATGTTGGGGATGATTCATCAAGTAAATGTCAAGATTGCTCGTGCTGCTCCTGCACCCCATAACTCAGGCGCTCTCTCCTGGGCATGGCAAAACTGAAAATACAAATTAGCATATCAGATGAACACCAAATCATATGATATGTATTATATGTTATTCTAAATTTAAATAAAAAATATAAAGGCCTCATGGAATTATTAAAGAATGCATATAAGCATGCATTTTATATTGTTTCATAGGTGAATTCTTTTTTTTTCTATCAGCAACCAGACAACATTCAGGCTGTTCAATTGACTTGTTACTGCATATTGTAATAATGGCAATTTCTTTAGATTTAACAGTCTACTGCAGTTGACTCCCTAAAAGCCAGTTATCTTTAAAATAGGATTTATGTGTGTATCATGAATATTACATTGTAACCTAAAAACACTTCCATAATAAAGAAATCCTTTCCTTGTAATAGAATCAGCCTGATTTTTATAAATTCATTGTCATATCTCAGCAAATGAACACCAAAAGACAATAAACAACCAATCCACCATTTACACCACACAATACATGCAGGTAATAAGACAAATGTTTGTCTTATTACCAGGTACTGTGTGGTATTAAGTATTACCTGAGCTAAGACACCTTATCAAATTACCTTCCTATATTATAAATTGATCAACAAGCACCTGTTTGAAATTAAATTCTTAGCTTTAAATTTCCTTGATCACCGGATTAATATTAAATTATTAAATTCTTATATTAATTATTAAATGACTCTTATATCAAAACGAAATTTATACATTAAATCATATAGTAAATGATCAATTAATTAAAACCGTCCTTAACTTATAAAACTGAAGCACTCTTTAATTAAGCACATTCTTCAACAGTTTTAACTACACAAAATAAACAAACTATTATTTATACTAATTTGCACATAGTATGATTGCGAATGAGAATGAAGTCTACTTATAAATGTTTATTATACAAAAAGAGATTTAATTGGGGAGGGCTAATATGAAACCATACTGTGCCTGTGCCTAGCTACTTGAGATATATCCCCTGATAAGAAACATTTCAACACCCATATAGCCATAAACTAGGTGACATAATTGGCAGTTATGTAGGAAATAATACACAACATAAGTAACTGGGGTCAATTTGGCATCTGCCTTGGGAGATTTTTATGGATTTTTGGGAAAGTTAAAAAAGAAATAAAGGAATCTCTAACTGTGTGAACTTAAATTTAATTCAGATAATTTTAACTACAGAGATATCAATGGGGGGAATCACGTGGTCAGAATTGAAAAAACATGGCCGCCGATGCCTCGCTTAGATTGAAAAATTGAGTGTTCAAACAGGTACATTTTCCTTATTACTTACTTGTTTTTAATCGGATAACGCCTATCATATGGCCAGCCGGAAGCGGTTTCATAGAGTATCAACCGTTTCCCTCTGGTTGGTCGGAGTGTGGAGATTACTCATGGAATATTTTGCGATTTCTTGAACCGTCAATTGCTGTTGTACACGGACTAACAATAATATAACTGTTTTCACACTAATAAGCACGGTTTAAGTACCAGTTGGTCGTGCGGACGCATTGAAACTGGCAAAAAATGGATACATCGATTGCTAATGGCGTTATTTTCAAGGAAAAGTTGAGTTTCGATTGGTTTTGACGATTGCTGTTGAGCACGCACATGGCTGTTATACACGGACAACTTCTAGAACAACTGTTGTTGAGCACGCACATGTCAAGGAATACTGTTTTCTCCGCCGAATACGTATAAAACAACGTCGCATGGGCATGTTCTGGTACATGTAGCGATACATATCTTATGTATCCAGCAAAACACACATTTTGGTTGAAAATTGCCGTGTTTTTTTATATATAAACTGCAAAACAAAACGAAACACACAAATCAACTTTTATGTATGCTAAGCATATACTCAACACATATAATTATGAAATAGATTTTCCTTGATTTTCTAAGTAATAACACTTTTCCAATAAAATAGTTCAGTATTAAAACTATCAACATATTTATAACTGTTTTCACAGAGTCAGAAGCTCAGGAAAAGTACAAAACTGCTCACATAGGCACCAAACAGTATTGAAAGGGCCTTCGGGTTTTGGAAGCGAACCTTTCATGTCCTTCAGATGCACCCTTTTTTAAACTTTGGACACTAAAAATATGCAAGGTTTGTGCGGAAAATCAAAACGACTGAATGCAAATACCTGAAAAACAGGACAAATGAAAACTTGGATGATTTCATTATTTAAAGGAATATCAAAATGAAAAGAAGGACAGCTTTAAAACTCAGTCTGCACTTTAAAATGATATCATTGATGATATGATCCATAGTACATGTTGTCAGTTTTAGTCGCTAGAACTCTGAAGAGTTTGGATAGAAACAACTTTTGGCTTAAAGCGTGCACCCCCAAAATGGGGAAAATAAAATCTGGTGTAAATTTCTTATGCAAAGGGATACCAATATGAAAATATGTGCAAAAAATACAATTAAATTAGCACTTTAAAAAAAATATCAGTTATGATATGATGCAACACACCCTTTTTGAGCTTATGTCACTGGAAATATGCATGTTTTTCATGGAAAACCAAAATGGCTGAAAGCAAGTATGTGAAAAATAGGGTAAAATTAAAACTTGCACAACTTCATTATTTTATGGAATATTACAATGAAAATAAGGGCACACATACAACCCAATCAGCACTTTAAATGATACTATATATGATGTGATCCATAGTTTATATTCGAAGTTTTATTCGCTAAAACTATGAGGAGTTAAAATAGAAAATCAAATGCATCGGCAAAATGGGGTAAATACAATCTGGTGTAATTTTATTATCTAACAGAATTTCACTATAAAAAGGTGTGAATTCATTAAACCGAATCAGTTCTTTAATACAAAAATCAAATTTAATAATATTCAGGCCATATTTTCTTAGTTAAATGTGTCACAAGTTTACTGAAATTGGAGCAAAACGTGTGTTTTTCCGAGAATAGCGTAAACATGCAGTAATGTTTGTTACGATTCTTACCGTAACATCCGATGATGTCGCTTGTTTACTGAACTGGTCTGGTGAACACATTACCCAGCAATTTAAAAATAACATATTCAGTCAATGTCAACAAAGTACTCGCCGCCGTTGCTACGATTTCTTGCCGCCGTTGCTACGATACTTTTGATTTGCTGTCAATAAATACCACAACTTGACAGTCACATAACACGTACGATGGAGCGGAACACATTAATTTACATTCCAATGGACGTAGAACATAATTGATATGTTAATATTCAGGCATGATTTTTCTGTAGAGAATTGCACTTTGGATTCGTGTGTTTAGTGGACTTAGGTTACCTTCGGCCGGGAATCTATCCGGGATACGCTGCTAGGAAGGCAACACTGCTAATCTTTACACCACCGAGGCTCAATATATATGACGCTACTCTATCGTAACCTTTATTTTGTACGTTGACGTTTTATATCGGTCGAGAGAAAGTCAGCGAATGAGGTATGTATGCCATGTTTGTGTTTTCCGATTTACAATATTACATTAAGATATAATTTCAAATATTGACAAAAAACAAACCATACAACGTATTTAATTTATTAGAAAATATTCGATAGCATAACGTTAGTCTCGTCTCTTAATATCAACGTTTTGAGACTTGTACTATTCAGCCTGTACCATATGTGTGATCGTAATGATGGTCCTTGATAATCAAAGCGCATGTGGCTATAATAACAATTTCCGTGCTTTATACAGTGATATATTGTTAAATGGGTTATTTTCTTTCTTTTAATGTATCTAATGTACGCAATAAATGTTTCGATATAAAAAAGGTCATGAATAGAGAGCGTCGGTGGTGTAAATGTGAGCTTTGTTGCCTTCCAAGCAGCCGATCCGGATTCGATTCCCGGCCGACGCATGTGTTTGCCTCAATTTCGACGAAAGTTTGGTTTGGTGATTTCAATAATTACCAAAACTTCGACATTCATTTTCTAAAATGTAATGTAGAGCGCAACGGATTAATTGACGTTCCTATTGGCATCAAACGAAATTTATATGTTACTATACACGCATGGTTTTTCTCCAGATTATTTCAATTTGGAATCGTGTGTTTAGTTGACTATGGTTCATTTTTATTACATAAAAACATAATGGTGGCCATGCTTGTACAATTTGGGACAATTTTAAAGAAAGGAAATTAACTTGTTGACAATCTTTCAAGGTATAAAGCCTGGACAAGTTAATTACAGTAAACGCACACATATGGTACAGGCTGGAAAGGAAAATGTCCCATAACGTTGAAAAGAAACATGACAAACGTTATGATTTAGAAAATTTACCTACAAATAAAGTACGTTATATGTCTTATTGCATGGCTATGTTAGAAATTATAACTTAACTATAATATTGTATATAAGATGAAATTATAACATGATATCCACGGCTCACTCGTTGATTTTCTCTATACCGATATGACACGTAAACGTACGACATTAAGGTTACGGTAGAGTTACGTTGTAGCCAGTGAGCGTCGGTGGATTGCAACAAGATGTGTGCTATTTAAATACGACCATCATGAAACACGCGCGTATAGTACAGGCTGGCAAGTCGAATTTCCAATACCGTTGATTGCAGACATTATGGAATGCTTTGGAAAATTTACTATTTAGTTAAATACGTTATATGATTCCACGACTATGTTTGGCGCAATATATTAACTTCAATATTGTAGACGGAAACGACAAACATATGGTGTATATATTTGACGCGTTGACGTTCTCACTACCGATATGTAACGTTAACGTTCGTAAAACGTGTATTGTATAGTAGCAATATGAGCGTCGGTGGTGTAAAGGTTAGCATGGTTGCCTTCCAAGCAGCCGATCTGGGTTCGACACCGGCCGACGCATGTTTTGTCGCCGCTGTAGACACAATACTTTTGTTTGTTGATTTCAATTATTATTTCAATTTCGACAGTAGCATAAAACGCACTGTAATGCTCAACAGTTAAGTTTACGTTCCTATTGACGTCGAACGTAATATGTATGTATATGCACGCATATATTTTTCTCAGGTGGACTTAAGTTACTTTAAATTAAACAAACAACATGCTCGCCAAGATTGTATAATTTTGGATGAATTCAAAGAAAGGACATACACCATTTTATAATCTATCAAGGTAAAAAGCCCGGAAAATTTAACAACAGAAAGATGCGCGATGATTAGCAAGGACCAGCATAAGGAGCACACATACGGTACAGGCTGAATTGTACAATGTTCTACAACGTTGATAAGGAACTAGACTAACGTTATGCTTTGAACATTTACTAATAACATAAATAAATGAAAGGCTTTTTTGTTGGCTATATTTGAAATAATATTTTAATTTTAATGTTGCCGATCGGAAGACAGACAATATGGTATACACAGCTCACTCGTTGACTTTCTATTTAACGTTATGACACGTTTACGTACCAAAAAAAGTTTATGGTATAGTAGGATCGTATATATTGGGCGTCGGTGGTGTAAAGGTTAGCATGGTTGCCTTCCAAGCAGCCGATCCGGGTTCGATTCCCGGCCGACGCACATTTTATTGCCTCAATTGCGACGATACTTATGTTTGATGATTTCAATAAGTACCACAGCTTCGACTGTCAAATAAAACTTCGACATTAATTTAAAACGTACTGTGGAGCGAAACAAATAAATTGACGTTCCTATTGACATCAAACGAAATTGATATGTTAATATGCACGCACTGTTTCTCTCCAGATTATTGCTCTTTGGAATCGTTTGTTTAGTTGAATTTGGTTTACAAAACAAACATGTTGGACATGATTGCACCATTTTTGATACTTTTAAAGAAAAAAATAACTATTTAACAATATCTCAAGGTATAAAGCATCGAAAAGTTTATTTCAGAAGACGCACTCATATGATGCAGATTGGATAGTAAAATTTCCAATAACGTAGAGAACACACTGGACTATGGTTATGCTATCGACAATTTACTTATGAATTTAGTACGTTATATGGCTTATTGCAAGCTATGATATAAATGATATCTAAACTGTAATATTGTAAATTAGAAGAGATAAAAACATGTTATAAAGGGCTCACTTTTTTACTTTCTGTATACCGATATGACGCGTTAATGTACGAAATAAATCCAACAATAAAGTAATTCCGTAGCTAGTGAGTGTCGGTGGTGTAAAGATTAGCATGTTTGCCTTCCAAGCAGCCGATCAGGGTTCGCTTTCCTGTCGACGCAAGTTTATTTCTGCCGCTCACGCTAAAAGACTTTTTTTAAATTTCAATAATTACCACAACTTTGACAGTTACATAAAACATACAGTCGAGCGCAACAGATTATTTTACATTCCCATAAACGTTAAACATAATTCAACTGTAATATATATACACATACTGCTTTTTTATCATTGTACTCTAAATTCGTGTGTTTAGTGGTATGGGGTTAACTTATATTATACACAACAAATGGTGACAATATTGTATTTAATTGTATAAATTTAAAGAAAGAAAAAGAACTAAATAACAATCGATCAATAAAAAAACCCGGAAAAATAAATAAAACATGTTGCGCGATGATTAACAATAACAATCAGACCATGCACACGAATGGTACTGGCTACGGTACAACGTCCTTCAACGTTGTTTCAAGGCAAAAGTAACGTTTGATAACGTTTTATTACGTTATATGGCTAGTTGCATGGCTGTGCTATAAATTAATTTTGAATGTCAATATTGAAGACCGGAATTGAAAACCTCTAAACGACAATGTTTGTGATACCGATATGACACGTTAAGGCACGGAATTATTGCACAGTCGAGCGCAACAGATAATTTAACGTTACCTAAAACGTCAAGCGTAAATGTAATATTTTTACATGCACGCATAAGTTCTTTCTTAATCAGTTCACTTTGGGTTCGTTTGCTTGGACTGTGGTCACAAATTACACAAACAAAACATAATGGCTAATATTGTAATTTTGTGCATACAACTTACGAAAGGAAATAATTCACAAGTTAATTGTAATACGATGCATGATGTTTCACTATTACCATAATAACAACACATGTTTGGTACAGTCAAGACAGTCAAACGTCCCATAACGTTGATTAGAAACACAACTAACGTTACGCTATCGAAAATTATATAATGATACAAAAACGTATTATGGTTAATTGCATAGCTATGTTGGTAATGAACTCTATTTGTCAATATTATAGACCGGTATAGAAAAACATAAAACGTTGGCGTTCGCAATACTGATATTGCACGCTAACGTATGAATGAATTGTTATAGTACAGAATCATTATGAAAGATGAGTATAGGTGGGGTAAATGTAAGCATTGATGCCTTAAAAGCTGCCGATCCCGGTTTGATTCCCTGCCAACGCAGTTTTTGCCGCTTTTGCGACAATCCTTTGATTTGTTTATTACAATAATAAAAGCCACTAAGACATTAACTTTAAACGTACCGTAGAAAGTACGGATATGTTTACGTTCCAATACAATTCAATTACATGCACGCAGTCGATACTGGTTCGATTCCCGACCAGGCTGGTTTGATCCTCTATTTTCACAATTGATGTTGAATTATTTTGATAATTTCAACAACTTCGACATAATGCGCAATTAAGTGCGCACCAATTCTTGTTGACGCTTCTATAAACGTCAAACGTTCCACGTACATACTTGTGTATGCAGAATATATAAGCGACCTTTCCACTTATGTTCCATATATTTTACTGGTCCGTGGTTAACTTACTAATTCAATTTAATTCAAATTCAAATCAATTTTTTTTATCTAAGTCTCAATCACATTGCATGTTCATACTACAATTTACACATACAATATAACACAATGACATGAATGTAACCAGTCATAAATGACTTATTACATGTAGAGACTGTACATTTTAAAAACTTTAAATTTAACATGACTACAACATTTTTAAAAACCAAGTTTTCATTCTACTTAAAACATGTTTACCATTAAAACATACTAAAAGATATTCTAAGACTCTGTATATACATATATACGTTATAAGTATGTTTATGTCCTAGAGTATACAAATTGTATACTAAATGCAAAATAGCATGGCAGCTGAGTCTTTTTATGTTGTGTATACATTTAAAAAACGAAAATGAAATAATTTAGTAAACAAAAGAGCCATGTCAAAAAATTTGATTGAAACAAGATTTGTGATTTTTATCTACGACCATCATTAACAACTCGCGTAAAGTACAGGATGGTCAGTCGAACCTCCCATAACGTTGACTGCAGACATACGTCTTGTAATTATAACGAAAATTTACTAACAAGTTAAATACGTTATATGACTAACTGCAAGGCTATGTTGGACGTATTAAAATTACTTGAATATTCTAGACTGGAATCGACAAACATATGGTGTACATATTTGACACGTTGACGGTCTCGGTACCGATATGTAACGTTCGAAATAAACGTACGAGTACAGTTGCTAAAGATAGTGAACGTCGTTAGTATAAAGGTTAGCATGAATGCCTTCCAAGCAGCCGATCGGTTTCGATTCCCGGCCGACGCATGTTATTTCCGCGGTTGCGACGATACTTTTAGGCTATCACTAAAATGTACCGTACAAAGTAGAGATTTGTTAACGTTCCTATACACGTCACACAAAGTAGAGATTTGTTAACGTTCCTATACATGTCAAGCGTAATTCACATGCTTATTTTAACTTACTTAATACAAAATAACATGGTGCTTAGAATTGTAATGTGTTGTATACAGTTAAAGAATAAAAAAGAAGTAATAAAGTACACGAACATTCGATGTATAAATACTTCAAAAGTGGATTGAAACATAATGTATTATGTTTAACAACGACCATCATAACATCAAAACAAGATCACGTATGGTACAGGCTGGATAGTCGTAATGTTGTTGAGAAAAAAGCGTTATGCTATTAAACTTTTACCAGTAAGTTTTATAAGTAATTTGGCTTGTAAACCGGTATTGAAATACATAAAACGCTGACGTTTGTAATAGCGATTTGACTCGTTAAGGTACGAAAAAACGTTACGGTGGAGTAGCATGTTAAAAGTCAGCGTCGGTGGTGTAAAGGTGAGCATGGTTGCCTTCCACGCAGCTGATGTGTGTTTTAATCCCGATCAACGCATGTTTAGCCGCTGTTCGGACAATTCTTTCGTTTTTTAAATTTAAATAATTAACTCAATGTTTACACACAGTTAACTAGTACAGTAAGAAGTACAAATTAGTGCTCTTTCCTGTCAACGTCAAACATCATTCACATGTTTATATGCACGTAAAATTTCTGTTTGACCATATCCCTTTGATTCGTGTGTTTTGTGGACCGAGGTTCATTGACCTTATACCAAACATCATGATGACCAATATTGTTGTTTTTTTATTATACATTTACCGAAAGGTAATAATGTACTTAACAAACGATCCCGGTATTACATCTGGAAATGTTAAATGCAAAAAGATGGGCGATGATTAGTGGTGTTGTAAAGTTGGTGTAAAGGTTAGCATGCTTGACTTCCAAGACGCCCATCCGGGTTTAATTCTCGGTCGGCGCAAGAGTTCTGCCGCTGTAGCGACAATTTTATTCGTTAAGATCAATATTTAAGTAAAACAAGTTCCTAATTTATCTAATAATCCGGTAGTTCAAGAATGGAAATGTTAACAGGTCCACCAAACTTATAGCGCAACAAGCGTGTCTACGATATAAAATTTGAATGAAAATTTCAAAACACGTACTAACCAATTCATAAGGAATGAATTTTCTTTCACGATATGATTACATTTGTATTGAATTTGTGTTCCGAAATATGGGGTTCTCACCCAGCCAATGACATCGACATGATCATTGTTTAATTTCTTCGAAATATATATAGTTCAAGAAATTTACATATCGAATGCTTTACACCGCGAACTCGGTCGCATTCCGCTAGCAATAGAAACATAAAGATGATCAAATAATTGGGGAAAAATCTTACTAGGTAATAACTGCACAGCAAAATGCTTGTTTTAAATACGATCACAACTAGACCTATCATATCAGTAAAGAAATACATATAATAAACATTTTATTAACGTTGGTGCTCGGTCATTAAAACCTCAATTTTTCGATTATGTTAATAATTTCAACAGTCATTTAATCCATAGGAATATCTCAATGACAATGACAATGACAATAGGTTTATTTGTAATGTAAGGCCTCCGGCCCAAAATACAAACATACATGCAATAATCATAAGAAGTGACATGGTATATAATATTAACAACAATAATGGTAATACGTGTTAAGTAAAAACAAAAAAGAATAATGCTTATAGACATATAGTCAATCATGTAAGCGTTTGTTAAATGTATTTGAAATATTATCCAAGACAATTGTTCAGTATCACATTTACGAATGAAACAGTATCGCACAAAATATACACTATATGCGAGTTTTCCTTCAGTTACAGTAAACTCTCCCGTAACTTATACGCAACGTCAAGATATCTGCCCAATGCAAAAATAGCTTGTTGCCTAGTGTCAGACATTATTAGTACAAATACATTTTCTGATATAGTACATTCCAACCAGTTATTCATGAAATATTGGTCTCTTATATTTTTATAAACAGGGCAGACTAATAAAAAGTGAAACTCATTTTCGATACTATACACATTTCTATGTAGACACAATGGACAGAATCTATATTCCCTGTCAATACCGATATGACGACCCTTTTCTATCATAAGTTGGTGGCCAGAACAACGAAAATTCGACAGACACTGTTTTAAACGATATGACAATGGTGTAGATAAGTAGCGCTCTGGCTCAATTAAGCTTTTAAACAGTTTATAGTGTTAAGCTTTTGCACGATAATTTATATCCCCTAAAAGGGTTTGCTTCGCACAGTCAACTAGTCTGGTATGGAATATGTTTAAGAAGGTAACACTGTTTCCAAGTTCATTACTAATCCATGCGTGTCCAAACTCGAACAAAAAAGTAGATGTTTAATATGCGTTGCCAACGTAACTCGACCAACGTCGTCTAAGCGCCGTAACATAAAGTATCACTGCTTAGGGTATCTGGTAGTAGCCATCTGTGTCAGAGTCACCCAGTATTTGACACACTTGAACATATAGTCAAAGGTAAGTGGGAGGCGTCCACATTCTGCTAATGCGAAACTGTTTGTTACGTTTTGATGCAAGTATGCTAACCGTTTGCAAAAATGCATTTGTACGCTTTCTATTTTATCACACATTTGATGTCCCCATAATTCCGCCGAGTATAACAGTATTGGTTTGACGATTGCATCGAATAATTTAAAAGCTTCGTGGTGGTGGAAATTGCCAAAATATGTTTGGTAACGGAATATTGAGTCGGCAGCCTTTTTCGCTTGCATTGATAACGTATCCTTGGTTTTCGTCCAGCATAATTTTGGTGTAAAGAATGATCCAAGGTTCCTGTGAAGCGGCACGACTTCAATAGGCGTTTTGTTATAGAACCATCGCTCATACTGTCTAAGTGGACCACCATTTCTAAACACTATAATTTTCGATTTGTCCGAATTAAGCTGCATACCCGTATCCTCGCAGAATTCTTGCATTCGGTTGATTTGTATCTGCAGTTTGATAGCGGTCTCGGCAGCTGCTGCAATGTCGTCTGCAAACATCAGTGCATGTATTTCATCCATTTGGTTGGATATAAAGATTCCACTTCCGCAATGCTGCTTCAAGTGAGTTACAAGGTCGTTTATAAAGAGCGCAAAATTTACGCTAGAACTGACGCATCCTTGTTTTGTTTCGATGTTACACTCAAAATATTCAGTAAGGCCTGTTGACAGTTTAACAAACGAGCGAAGCTGTTTATACATAGATATAAACACACCAAACAACAGGCTGTTTTCGTAGACCCCTTTTCGCACTAAGCTGCTTCATATATGCTGATGCTTACAACTATCAAACGCTTTAAAATAGTCAATAAAAAATACGTATACTCTTCCTCGTCGTTTTGTTATATATTTTTGAATAACAGCGCTTAAGTTAAACATATTGTCCGTTGTACTATAGCCAGATCTAAAACCCGCTTGTGACTCGTCGATTACTTCATACTGATCAGCCCATCGTGTCAATCGAGAACTAAGTATTTTCATAAAAACTTCACTCAAGCTATTTGCCACAGAGACAGCTCTATAGTTCTTCGGATCAAATTTAGATCCTTTCTTGTGTATCGGAGTAATCAGGCTCTCGCACCAATCCACTGGAAAATGTCCGGTTGATAAAACATAGTTAAACAGTATCTTTATGTAATGCAGTGTAACGTGTATTGTATGTTTGTACATTTCAATACATGTCGCGTATAAGGCCGGTCAGAATTTCATTATCAGTTATTTCGCAGTTTAATATATCATTGTCTCTAGTGTCTCTTACAGAAACGAAAATATTTTCGTAGACATGGTTATCACTAGTGTCAGAGAACAATGTTTCAAAATATTCCCGCCAATTATCTGCATCAATAACGTTAGTATTACAGTTCTCTCTGCCACTAGCATGTTAAGTACTTTTCCAAAAACACCTTGGGTTTTTACTATTTTCAATTAGCAAATTTCTCCGTTGCCTCTTAAGAGACAAACATTTTGCACGGCAGAGGTTTTTGAACACTTTTTAACTTGTAAGATATATGTCCAAATCATGCTTAGAGTTTGTGCGGCGGTATCGGTGTAAATTATATTTGTCATATTTCGCTTTAGTACAGACCTCGTCCCACCATTCAGGTTGTTTATTTGTAGTGTTTCGTTTGTTTGTTTTAACAAACAGCGTATGTGTCTTTTGTTCAATGAATATCATGTTTGAGTATGTCATAAACATGTCTGTAATATCGACACACTGTTTAAATTGTCGAACAATGAATATTTTCATCTTAGATCAACAATGCATTTTTACACATCTAATTGGACAAAATGAATCATACTAATAACACATTTATTCAACAACTTCTTAATTATTTACTTCAAGGTTTAAACGCTTGCTCCAGGAAATACTAGTATATCCAGGGCTTCTAGCTAATCCAGAAGGGCCATGAAAATCGATGCCGTCTTGCTGCTTTATCCAGTCAAAAATGTACTCATAATCCTCAGACAGATCAATTTTATACAATACTAATTCACATGTCACGAAAACGTCCCGTGACTTTGACCATTCCACCATCGACTTAATGACTCGACCGGAAACATCTGTGTCAGAGTCACCCAGTATTTGACACACTTGAACATATAGTCAACGGTAAGTGGGAGGCGTCCACATTCTGCTAATGCGAAACTGTTTGTTACGTTTTGATGCAAGTATGCTAACCGTTTGCAAAAATGCATTTGTACGCTTTCTATTTTATCACACATTTGATGTCCCCATAATTCCGCCGAGTATAACAGTATTGGTTTGACGATTGCATCGAATAATTTAAAAGCTTCGTGGTGGTGGAAATTGCCAAAATATGTTTGGTAACGGAATATTGAGTCGGCAGCCTTTTTCGCTTGCATTGATAACGTATCCTTGGTTTTCGTCCAGCATAATTTTGGTGTAAAGAATGATCCAAGGTTCCTGTGAAGCGGCACGACTTCAATAGGCGTTTTGTTATAGAACCATCGCTCATACTGTCTAAGTGGACCACCATTTCTAAACACTATAATTTTCGATTTGTCCAAATTAAGCTGCATACCCGTATCCTCGCAGAATTCGTGCATTCGGTTGATTTGTATCTGCAGTTTGATAGCGGTCTCGGCAGCTACTGCAATGTCGTCTGCAAACATCAGTGCATGTTTTTCATCCATTTGGTTGGATATAAAGATTCCACTTCCGCAATGCTGCTTCAAGTGAGTTACAAGGTCGTTTATAAAGAGCGCAAAATTTACGCTAGAACTGACGCATCCTTGTTTTGTTTCGATGTTACACTCAAAATATTCAGTAAGGCCTGTTGACAGTTTAACAAACGAGCGAAGCTGTTTATACATAGATATAAACACACCAAACAACAGGCTGTTTTCGTAGACCCCTTTTCGCACTAAGCTGCTTCATATATGCTGATGCTTACAACTATCAAACGCTTTAAAATAGTCAATAAAAAATACGTATACTCTTCCTCGTCGTTTTGTTATATATTTTTGAATAACAGCGCTTAAGTTAAACATATTGTCCGTTGTACTATAGCCAGATCTAAAACCCGCTTGTGACTCGTCGATTACTTCATACTGATCAGCCCATCGTGTCAATCGAGAACTAAGTATTTTCATAAAAACTTCACTCAAGCTATTTGCCACAGAGACAGCTCTATAGTTCTTCGGATCAAATTTAGATCCTTTCTTGTGTATCGGAGTAATCAGGCTCTCGCACCAATCCACTGGAAAATGTCCGGTTGATAAAACATAGTTAAACAGTATCTTTATGTAATGCAGTGTAACGTGTATTGTATGTTTGTACATTTCAATACATGTCGCGTATAGGCCGGTCAGAATTTCATTATCAGTTATTTCGCAGTTTAATATATCATTGTCTCTAGTGTCTCTTACAGAAACGAAAATATTTTCGTAGACATGGTTATCACTAGTGTCAGAGAACAATGTTTCAAAATATTCCCGCCAATTATCTGCATCAATAACGTTAGTATTACAGTTCTCTCTGCCACTAGCATGTTAAGTACTTTTCCAAAAACACCTTGGGTTTTTACTATTTTCAATTAGCAAATTTCTCCGTTGCCTCTTAAGAGACAAACATTTTGCACGGCAGAGGTTTTTGAACACTTTTTTACTTGTAAGATATATGTCCAAATCATGCTTAGAGTTTGATGCGGCGGTATCGGTGTAAATTATATTTGTCATATTTCGCTTTAGTACAGACCTCGTCCCACCATTCAGGTTGTTTATTTGTAGTGTTTCGTTTGTTT